>NW_006263384.1:107979-112132 GCF_000469605.1 Apis dorsata
GGGAGGGGGAAGGTTAATCGTTAGGTTTATCGTTAGATAAACTCGTCTCTTTAACGTCGCCGCTTAGTTTTATTGCCACGAGAAAGAATAAAATTGATGGATGTTGAAAAAAAAGAAAAAAAAAAAGGAAGTGGCGAAAGGCACTTGGAACGGCTCTCTTTCCTTTCCTAATCGTCATTGATCTCGACGCGGTTGTCCGCCTTTTTAATGAATTTATTGCGGTGACGGGAATAATTTCTTAATTATTCGGAAAGTAAAAACCGATTCCCGGATTTCGTTTTCGATTTTTATTTCGGTATCCCGTTGACATTTGCAATGTTTATTTTTAGAATTATATATTTCATTGGCCGCGTTTTTTTTTCTAAAGAATTCTAAAGTTTCTCAATATTGGTTTGGATCGAAATTTTTTTGGAAAATTTATTTTTCCCAAAGATATTTATTTATATTTAGATACGTTTTCAAGATTGTCTTCTGTTTATTTATCAATTTGTTCTATTCTTGTGTGTAAAATATTTCGAATAGAATTATTCAATGTTTACTGTTACTTCATCTTTTGATACCCTTTTTCTTTTTTTCACTCAACGAAATACAATACCCAATAATAAAAGAAAATCACCACTCCAGAATAAAATTTTTAAAATATTTTTAAAAAATATCATCGAACGATGCACAATAATAAATAAACATTTCCTTTCCTCCTAAATCCATCCCGGATTCAGCATTTCATTCTCCGCAAATTACACACCCTCGAATTCACGCTGCGCCAAGAATCGACGATGGTCAGCGGTGGTTTCCGTCGAGCTTAAGAAAAATATCCCCTCCCCCCGTTCAGAGGGTTCGTTTGTATTCGAAAAAAGCAAGGCTTGATTAGCGGGGTTGGTCAAAGACGCGGGCCGAAAACGAAAAGGGGGTGGCATTCACCGTGCTCCTCCGTTTCCTCCCTTGTTTCTTCCCTCCTTCTTTTCTCCTTTCTTTTTTCCTTTCTTTTTTCTTTTTTTTTTTTTTTACTTTTTCACCACGTTTGACCCCGTCACCCCAAGCAGAGTAGAAATGACAGGGTTGGCGGTATCTCGAGCGGAAGCGGACGACAAGGGCGGTGTGACCGCGGCGGTAAGTTAAAAAGTAGGAGGAAGAAAGGTCCGATAATTGGTTTCAATCAGCACCATTGTCGATCGCCGTGATCCTCGATTGAAAATGGGGTTGGAAGAGGAAGGTTGGCCGGTGTTTTCGGCCAGGGAAATCGTTATGGAAATCGTGCGCGATTAGGGAGCACGCGTCTATGGAATGTACCACGAATTTTGGGGATGGAAATTGTTTCCTCTGCAAGTTTTCTCGTAAGTTAGAATTTGTAAATATAATGAAAATTAATAGAGAATATCTAAATCACTTTTCTAATTGTTTTTCGTAGTGCTTTGACAGTTCATACGAGGAACATTCGATGTCACGATGTCAATGATGTAAATTCGCTAAATATTTCTTAGGAAGAATTCATAGAAATTACAAAAATTGTTTAATTAAATTTCGATATGAATAATATCTGATTTTTGTAGAAATTGGAAAGACTCGTCTTTTTCATTTCTCTTTTCTCGAAGAATATTCGATAATCAAATATTTGTATTAAAAATTATTCGAAGAGAAATGTTTGATATTTGCTTGTTGTTGTACGGTGATTGGAGAGTATTCTTGGTAAATGTATATGTATTTATTTATTTTCTTTATTCTTTTTTACAGATTACAGATTTGTGGAATATTTTTATTTCAAAATTTCTCATGACAAAATTCGAGTTAATAGATTGAAATTAATAAAGTTGTAAAAATGTCGCATATTTATTGCTATTCCATTTTATAGACACTTTAATCATTCTTGCAATATTTAATCATCGACGAGTCGTTTTGAAATTCTCTGTCTTCGTCTGCGATATTTAATTCACGAAATTAAACGGCATTTTATATTAATTATTTCTCTCGGCACTTATCGGATTTAAGAAAAACCGGAGTTTCTTTTAATCGCCTCTTTTAACGAGAACAAAATTGGTAAAAGTATGATAGTTTCGTAACAATCGTGTACGCGACCGTTTTATCTTGTTTGTCACAAGTCACCAGATAACGAAGCTCCTTTATTTTTTGCGCGACATTTCGAGGTTTCGTGGTTATTACATAGGATAAATTTGTAATTGATCGGCTAACGAGCAACGAGGTTTTAACGAGGTTTTATCGTGTATACCAAGTGCAGCAGCGCGATAATCGAGCACTTTTTTTCCTTCTTTTTTTTAAATATATTCGCTTCCAATAAAAGGAAAAAAGGAATTGTTGTGTTTCGTTCGTACGTGTCACAATTTTCCAATTAAGTAGCTAAGTAAGGTAATTTTTTTTTTTTATTTTAATTCTTTACTCTTCTGTCCTTCAGAAAATATTCTTCTTCGTTCGAGGAAATTGAATTTCTGGCGGAAAGAATTAAGATTTTCAACTTCAACTCGTAAAATTTCACAATTTCAATTCCTAATTAACATGCCACTCCATTTTCCAGGTTCCAAGAATCCTCCCCCTTCTCGCAATTCCTCGAGAAATCTTCGAAAATTCTGCTACGATTCTGCTCGAGAAAGCTTGAGAAAAGATATCAACCGTCCATCGGCGAAACGTTGAAAGGCACGTTGAAAACATTCCTCCCGCGACAGGGAGGAATTACAGAGAGAGAGAGAGAGGGAGAAGAAATTCTTGTATTCCTTTCGTGGCAATTTCACACTTCCTCCCTCCACCCCCGCGCACCAGCGGCCGTTTTCCATCTTTTCGAGCATTCCGCGCCCCAACCATCAAAGAGTTTTTCTTCCCCTCCGCCACCCCCGGCCAGAAACGTGGGCTCTTTGTGAGCGGACGGCTGATTTCCGTTTAACGTTTTCCACCGCCGGATTTTTTTCCCTCCCAAAGGCCCCCACCCCCTCCCAGAAGGGGTGGTTGTTTCCTCAAAAGGATCCTCGATCGGCGCGTTTCCGCGTTTCCTCCTCCCCTTCGATATTATCCTTCGAATATTGCTTTTTTTCTTTTTTCCTCCACCCCTTCTCTATTTCTTCTTTCTCTCTTCTCCTCTTCCTTTCCTCTTTTGTTTCGTTTCTTCTTGGCTTCTTCTTCCCTTCGTGATGGAAAGTAGTAGAATATGAAGGGTGAAGTGTCATCAAATGTTTCGCGATATGTGTATTTCTTTTCTCTTTTTTTTAAGGATTATCAGATTGGAGGAGTAAATTAAATGTCGATTAAACGGCAATTATTCGGAATTATTGTTGGGTGCAATAAGAGTTAATAGAGGTTAAGAATGTAATTACGTCGATGAAGAAGAGGAATCGAAATGATATCGATAGGTAAGGTTACATAGGATTTTAAAGCGGAGAGGAGAAGAGTAGAATCATTCGTTTCACATCCTCATTATTATCAATTTCCTCAATCGATTCACTAATCAACTTATTCAGCCACCTTGGCTCTCGTAGCAGGGAGCTGACGTGGTCGTAGAGTAAACAATATTTAATATTCTTCTCTGTCTAAAACCAATATCCAGTCACGTCGATGAAAAATGTATTGAAATTTAAATTGGAGAAAAAGAATCTTCGATTTCAGAAAGAATCGAAAGATTTTGATTTAAAAAGAGGAAAAAAAAAAGAAACGGAAATCATCATCACATTAATATCCCGAGTTTATCATCCGATCATCGACCACCTGTTTCGCTGCAGAGCAACGCACGACTTCCAATCCCTCGAATACCGTTTCGATTCAATTAAAAAACCAGTCGGATTAATTATCGGTCCCCGATTTCGGTGAATTTGAACGACGAATTCGGAGGGAAATTCACGCGATCGAAGGAGAGGAGGGATCGAAAAGACGCTGAATGGGCCCACTGTCCGCTTAGCCAGATAAGCGTTATCGGCCCAACGCGGTTCTTTGATCATTGAATGAAAGTAAATAGGTGACTATCGTGACCTCACTCGACACCCCGCCCCGCTAATTTACGATTATTAACCGAGGCAACCGATAGAGATGATACTCTTTCGAGAACGAGAACGCTGCCTATTCTAAAATATTCCATCCGTCTCCCGTATTCTATGATCCATAGATCCACCAACTTATTATTATTTTCATTTGTCCATTGCTATTTTTTTTTTTTTTT
>NW_006263384.1:112342-119194 GCF_000469605.1 Apis dorsata
TTTTTTTATATATATTTTGGATGTTTTTCGATGATACTGGATCTATAAATTATATTAATTGGATGTAAGGATGTGATTACACGTCGATAAAGGAGAGGAATTGATATCGATAAGTAAGGTTACACAGGATTTTAAAGAGAAGTTGAGGAAGTTGCCGATCCTCGATTGGAAAGCAATTTCGTTTTATTCTTAATTTTTTCTCGTGAAACCAATGTTGAAGAAGCAACGTTCCATTTAACTTGATCGAATATGGAAATTTTTCTACAAACTATCGACTCCTCCGTCTTCTCTCCCCAACCTCTAATTCCCTAATTCGTTGATTCTCTAACCGCTTATTAACCGACACCCTTCCCCTAAGAGGATTATTAGAAAATGGAGGGAAAGCGAGCACCCTCTGCCGCGATAACAGGACACGTTTATCGAGCGGAGGATCGCGTTTTATCGCGTCCGATCGGGCGGAATCGGGGCGAAGGAAGGAAGCGGAGGAAGGAAGAAGGAGCGAGTGGATCGACTCGCGTTCCCATTGGCCGAGCGGCTCACGTGCGAGTCGGCCATAATGCCGTGAACCGGATGATGGAAAAGCCACCCTCGATTCGGGCCAATTAGCTTCCGGCCGGGCAAAGTGGCGGAGAAAGCCCGGGAGGATCCATTTTTCTTCTCCCTCCTGCCGCGGATCTTTCTTGCGGAGGAGCACGAAGGGTGCGACCAAGACGCGTGCTCTTCTCGAAACCAAAAATTCCTCCTGATGATTTATTCATGATTTTTTCGAATTATTATTCTTTTTGAAAGTAAATGTGAAAAGTCTATTGGTCTTTCTAAGAGGATTGGAATAACTTTGGAGATAAGGTAATTTAGATTAAACGAATAATTTTCTTCGATTTAATAAAAAAATAATAATAATAATAAATAAAAATTGATTTAGTAATGGAAACAACGATATATATCACGGTTTGATTTTTAAAATCTATAAGTGAACCAGTATCTTTTTATCTCTATTTTTCCAAAATTCATCGAAACAAAATTTTTTCCATTGGAAAAGCTGTTGAATTGTATTACGTTATATAAGTTGGAATGCAACCTGTGTAAGGTAAGGCGAAGTTAAAATTATAGTCGTTTCGAACAAGGAGCATTGACGGTCGCGGGCGCAGTGAGCGTTACGTATATTCTAATTTGTTCCAAGAAAGGGGACGCGAGCGCTCCCACGCGCCGCTTCCCCGAACTTAGATCCGATCCGGGGATTAATTGGATTCCGGGGAACCGAGACAGTGTCCAAGTTTGCCCACCACGATTGACTCGCGCCGTTTTCTATTCAGAACGCCGCGTGGAGCGGTTTTCGCTTTAGAAATTCGCCGATTGCTCTTTCGGACCGGAATTACCGTTGCGTCAAGGATGGGTTGGTTGATTCTTTATTCCATTAGACGGTGATCGCGCGGTTTTCGAAGAGGCGTTTTTTCGGCTGCCTCGATTCGAGCGAATTTTAATCGATTCGTTCAGGATTTTGGTTAATTTAAAGAAGTGTTTCATCCTAGGTGAGAGCTACGTTCAGAAAAAAGCTTACAATCTTCGTATAAAAAGTTACTTCGAAACGCGTCGAAATGATTTGAAAGAATTAAATCGGTAATTAACTGCGAGTGTCCATCGATTTCGCAGAATAATTAAGTAGCTAATAACCGATATGAAAAATTCGGCGTGGAATCGAATATCGATATTTCCACCGAGAGAAATCGGTTTAAAATTGGGTATTTAGAAGATACAATAACAATGTTCCGTTTTTTCCTGAATTTCGATCATCATCGCTCATCCCCGAACTCGGATGAAATCAAGACCTAAAAAAGACCTTTCCTCTCTAAAAAAAAAAAAAAGGGGGGAAAGAAAACGAGAAGAAATAGAGGAAGAAAATCCCAGGAGGGAAAAGAAGAAAATAAAGAAGGCGTTCGGTCGAGCGGTTTCGCGGAGATCAGAGGTGGGCTTAGCCGTAATCGAGTCCGGAACACGTCCCTCTAACGCTGGTCCTCCGCCCAGGGGTAGAAAAATCCACCCCTTTTTCAGCCGGTCGATACCAGGACGACCACCTCCTTCCTTCTCTCCTTCCGCGTTCCACCTCCCCCGCGCCTCGCCTCTTCTTTCTTACGCCCCCGACACACGGAGGACCCTCTCTGCACACGCCTTGCCTTCGCTTCTCTGCCGCTTCCTGCCGAGGTGGCGCCACCGTTCCCCGCCGAACACCCCCAACCCGACCACGCGTGCGGCTTAACGTCTTTTCTCCCTCCTTTCCTCCTCCTCCTCCCCGCACGGAGGATTTGTTATTCGCCCTTTCTTCCTTCTCTCCATTTTCCTCCTGGCTTTCTCTATTTTTTTTTTTCCACCGTTAATCCTTTCGATTCGCAAGAAAAGGCTTCCCGAATGAGATTTAATTGCATTGGATTTAGACGCAAGGATTGGATCTTGTTTGTTCGGGAATTTCGAGTTGTATTATATTTTATTTTTTATTTTTTCTTTCTCTCAAAGGAGAGAATCATCCATTTCTTCGATCTCTCTCTTTTCATTTTCGGAGTCAATCTTTCTTCCAGCGTGATGTAATAGAATAAGCCGGAAATGAAAGTCGAAAAGTCATTTTCCCACGGACAATCGGGACGGCGTTTGAAATCCGAAGCGATATCAAACACTCGAGCAACCTTTAATCCTCCGCGAGGATGCCTCCTGCCAGAGCCAGCTTCCTACTCGACTTCCTAAGCCAACAAAGGGTACAGATACCACCGTAAGAGGGATTCCAACGATGGACACGCGTTGAGGCCCTGGCCGCGTTGTTTGGTCAACCGATCTTACAGAAGGGCAAACAAGTCTCTCTCGGGCGACGAAAGGGTTTGCCGGCCTGGTTCCACGTCATCGACGGCTCCTCTCCGCGCGGAAACTCGCGCTGCGGGAGAAGCGGACAAACGGGGAGACAAAGAGGGATACCCTCCTCCTCTTTCCGTTCCTCCTCCTGCTCGTCGCTTCCCTCTCTCGAGGCGGCCCTTTTCGCTTTGAGGGTTAAGAAGTTGGCTGATGGTTCGAGGATTACTTAGACTCCGTACATAAGGCAACTGTGCGCGGTTAGTTTGCGGTGCACACGGATTTCTCAGGGAGGGAGAGAGGGAGAGAAGGTCTTGCTCCCCTCCCCCTTTCCATCCTCTCCTCGCGTTTCTCCGGCTTTCTCAGCTTCCGCTCGTCGCTGTGAGCGATATTTGCTCCGAGAATTTCGGGTACGAAGACGCTTTGCATTTTTCAACAGGTGCTATTCTTTCTTCTTTTTTTTTAAGGATAATTCCTCCTCTTCTCTTTTAATTTAATCTTCGTTGTTATAGGATTTTTCCATCGAATTTATTTCTTCGAGAAAACTACGAAGGATCGACAGCTTTCAGTATTTCAACGAATTTCGTTTTCTTTGAAAGAGAAAAGGAGGCCACACGATTTTCTCGAAATCGATTTATCCTTCTCCCTCTCACACATTTAAGAATAATTATCCTCTTCTCTTTCTCTTTTAATCTTTATTGTCATAATATTTTTGCATCGAATTTATTTTTTCGAGAAAACTTATTACGAAGGATCAACAGTTTTCAGTATTTCAACGAATTTCTTTCGAGAGAGAAGGAGGCTACACGATTTTCTTGATCCATTTATCTTTCTCTCTCTCACGCGTTTAAGAATAATTATTTTCTTCTCTTTCTCTTTTAATCTTCGTTATTGTAGGATTTTTGCATCGAATTTATTTCTTCGAGAAAACTCGTTACGAAGGATCGACAGCTTTCAGTATTTCAACAAATTTCTTTCGAGAGAGAAGAGGCCACACGATTTTCTCGATCCATTTATCCTTCTCTCTCTCATACATTTAAAGATAATTATTCTCTTTTCTTTCTTTTTTAATCTTCGTTATTATAGGATTTTTGCATCGAATTTATTTCTTCGAGAAAACTCGTTACGAAGGATCGACAGCTTTCAGTATTTCAACGAATTTCTTTCGAGAGAGAAGGAGGCCACACGATTTTCTCGAAATCCATTCATCCACCCTTCTCCCTCTCATACATTTCTCCTTCTCATACAAGGATAATTGTCCTCTTCTCTTTCTCTTTTAATCTTCGATGTTATAGGATTTTTGCATCGAATTTATTTCTTCGAGGAAACTCGTTACGAAGGATCGACAGCTTTCAGTATTTCAACGAATTTCGTTTCGAACGGAATAAAAAGAAAGAACGATCAAACTCGAGACAACAGTAGTCGAAGATTCGAAGCAGCGGAGGCAGGCGGTGGACGGAGAAGGAAGGAGGCAGGAAACGAGGTTGTGGAAGCGTGTGCAGGTTCGTGATTCGAAGTAGGTGGGCCCCCAGGTAGCCAGGACAGATAACACCGGGAGATTACCGCGGACAGAGTCATTAGCAGCGTCGGCTTCTGTGTCGGCCGGGGTATTCTCTCACTTTCCTCTCCCTCTCCCCCTCCCTCCCCACCCCCCCTCTTTATCTCGCCGGTCAATTCACGCGGCACGATACGTACGTATGTAAGTCGGCCGAGGAGTCGTCTCGTGGAGCCTCACCTCCTCCCCCTTCCCCCCCTCGTCCAGTTCCTTGCCGCCTCGAGTCGAGCCACGACCACGTTCTTCTTCTTCTTCTTCTTCTTCTTCTTTCGCCTCCTCTTCGAGGGGTTTTCCCTTCCTTGGTGGAGTATCGTTATTGGGGAGGTGTGGTCGGTGGTAATCGCGCGGGTGGCTGAGACCACCCTTCCCTTTCGAGTTGGTTTTGGGGACGATGGGGGTTGTTGTTCGATCTCCACTCGATTTTATCCGTTTCCATTTGATTCTCAGGTTTCTCGATTTAATTTCAAATATATATATATATATATATATAAAAGTTGGTGGATTCTTGGCTAATTAAGTCACGTCGTATCGTTTCCAAGAGATTCGTTTCGTCCGTAAAGGCTGAAACAATTCGAAAAGGCGGGGTGCGGGGAAGATACTAATTGCACGGATCGTCGTTGGCGCATATTTTCCACGGCGCCGTAGGCGTGTCGGAGAAGGAGAGGAGCAGATATAGGAAGAAGGTTAGGGCTTAACCCTCGAAGGCGAGCGAAACCACGCTGAGCGCGGATGGCATGAGGCGAGCGTGGTATTCGGGTTTGATAGGCTAATGACAAACGCCTAGATTGGCCGGCTTATCAGCGGTGCAGCGCTAATTATTTCCCCCTTTGTGGCCGTGCCGCGCATAATGGCGGACCCGGCCAGCTCCTCTCTTCCCGCCCGTTTTATTTATCCCGTGTCCTTCGATCCTCGCTCTCCCTTGTCTTTTCGTGGATCAAGTTCCTTGGACGCGTTTCTCTCTTCCTCTCTCTCTCTCTCTTCTCTTTTTAATCGCTTCTGTTCAGAGAGAGAGAGACAAATTATCGATCCAGATTTCTTTTTTTTTATAATTGTCGAGAATATTTTGTATTTCGGTTGTATTGAAAATTGACTGGTAGTTTTTAAATAGTTGGATATATGGATGTTTGCATTTAAAAGAGTAATCAAAAATTCATAGTATAGGATAGGATTTCGAGGAAGCTTTTGGTACAGTTCTGGAGCAATAGAGGTTCAATTATCGTGGAAGGTGTTAATATATTCGCTCAAGAAAGAGATCTTGAAGACCGTCGATCGAGAAACAAGTATTTAAGTATATACAAATTTTTCGTATCGATCGTATTTCCGAGTATGCAAATAACGGAAAATCTATCTTTTAATGCGAGGAGGATCGAGAAACGATTTTATAATATTAAAATTACTGGGAATTATCCTCTAATGTCGATGACGGATGGGTCTATTAGTTATTGTTTGGATCTGTATAATTGGATTTATTTACAATTCTTCTTTATTTATTTAAACGGTACTCACGTCCGTACGCGAGGCGCACGATTGAACGAGAGCGAAGATAATAGCGTATCGATCGAAGAAATTCGATTTAAAGAAAAAGACGATAAAGAATACTTGAACCATACCACTCGAAATTACCATAATTTCTCTCCATCCTATGTCTTGTCATAGATACAGCTTCGTTATAACCACCGATTATTCCATCTTCTTTACCCGTCTAGACGAACAAATTTAAATATATAGTTTATTTATACTACAATGACGGTAGTAAGAAAGGAAAATTAAAATGTAAAAGCGTTTGACAATTATCGTTTGAAGATTTCGAAAAAAAAAAAAAGAAAAAAAAAAAAACCCTCGTTTGAAAATTAAAAATATTCGTTCCCTTCTTATCTTCTGAATCTGAACACACATTTCTCTCTCGAATAATAAGAAAGAGAGCAGGATCGATTAAAGTGGCGACAAGTCGAAATTGCCGAGGATCGAAATTGGTATCAAGGTTTTTTTACTCCCCCCCTCCTCCATCCCTGTAAAATAGTGACCGCTTATAAAATAGTGACTGGCCTGTTCTCCATTACGAAAATTCCGCCGCGTAATTACCGCGATTCCAGGATGGAACGTAGATTTATCGAGACGTGGAGCGAACCTCTTCCACGATGGAATGTCCCGCGCAATCTTGTTACCCGCTACCGCGCCATTTGCATCGTCGGCGCGCGCAACAAGACGCGACTAAAAGCGGGGCCGATCGTTTTATTTCTCCCTTCGAATCGCTCTTAAAGCCGTCCGCCGTTTAAAAACGTAGATTGCGCGTTTGTCTCTCTCTCTCTCTCTCTCTTTTTTCTTTTTTTAAAAACAGGCTCGCACAGAGTGCATCCTGTGGATGCGCGTTTCAACCATCGAATCGATGGATTTTCAAAGTATCGTCGAATGTTTCTTTCCTCGAAAGAAAATTTTTATAGATAAATATATATATGTGATATATT
>NW_006263384.1:119234-126505 GCF_000469605.1 Apis dorsata
ATGTAACTTAATTTTTATCGAGCCACCTTTGGGATTTGTAAAATTTGGAAGAAAATAGTTAAAGAATCTACTTTTGAGATACGTTACTGTTGAGAATCAAAAAAGATTGAATCCTGTGGATGCGCGTTTCAATCATCGAATCGATGGATTTTCAAAGTGTCGTCGAATGTTTCTTTCCTCGAAAGAAAATTTTTATAGATAAATATATATATGTGATATATTGAGTGTAACTTAATTTTTATCGAGCCACCTTTGGGATTTGTAAAATTTGGAAGAAAAGAGTTCAAGAATCTACTTTAGAGATACGTTACTGTTGAGAATCGAAAAAGATTGAATTCTATAAATGCGCGTTTCAACCATCGAATCGATGGATTTTCAAAGGGTCGTCGAATGTTTCTTTCCTCCAAAGAAAATTTTTATAGATAAATATATATATGTGATATATTGAGTGTAACTTAATTTTTATCGAGCCACCTTTGGCATTTGTAAAATTTGGAAGAAAAGAGTTCAAGAATCTACTTTCGAGATACGTTACTGTTGAGAATCGAAAAAGATTGAATTCTATAAATGCGCGTTTCAACCATCGAATCGATGGATTTTCAAAGTGTCGTCAAAGAAAATTTTGGATACGTTTATTTTATAGGTAAAAGATATATATAATATATTGAATATAAATTAATTTTAATCTTCAGGATTTGTAAAATTTGGAAAAAAAGATGAAATGAAATGAGAATTGAAAAAAGATTGGATCGATCTCTCTTTTTTTTTAAAAACAGGCTCGCACAGAGTGGATCTTATGGATGCGCGTTTCAACCATCGAATCGATGGATTTTCAAAATGTCGTCGAAAGAAAATTTTGGATATCGTTTATTAGCAAAATGTCGCATGTCTATTCAATATATATATATATAATATATTGTTTTATCGAGCCCCCTTCAAGATTTAAAAATTGAAAGAAAAAATTTCAGAATCAACATTTCAACTATCGAATCGATAAATTTTCAAAGTGTCGTCGAATGTTTCTTTTCTCGAAAGAAAATTTTGGGTACCATTTATTTTAAAGATAAAATATCGCGTGTTCAATATATATATTGAAAAAAATAAAATAATTTTAATCGAGCCTCTTTCAGGATATAAAAGTTGAAAGAAAAGATTTCAAGAATCCACGTTACTGTTGAAATGAGAATCAAAAAAGATTGGATATCTCTCTTTCTTTTTTTTAAAACAGGCACAGAGTAGATCCTGTGGATGTACATGCCCGTTTCAACCCCCATCGAATTGATAGATTTTTAACCTCCTTCAGGATTTGTAAAAATTCAAAGAAAAAAGAATCAACAATTCGAGATACTGTTGAACGTTACTGTTGAAATGAGAATGAAAAAAAGATTGGATATGTCTCTTTCTTTTTAAAAACAATATATATGAATAATTATTATTTAATATATCGAATATAAATTAATTAATCGATCCCCTTCCAGGATTCGTAAAAATTGAAAGAAAAGGACGTTTCGAGATACTGTTGAAATCAAGAAAAAAGATGGAGGGTAACCGGATTATCCTTGCGCGTGATAGATTCCTTTTTTCTTCCTCTTTTCTTTATTCTTCTTTCCTTGTTGATTTAAGACAAGTCGATAACGAACGATCGTTAGGTTACGTGAATAATTTAAATCGTGGAGGAAATTGAAGGCTAACTAAGATAATGTCGGTGATGTAAAATAGAGAAATCGAGATGATCGGCGTAGGAAATGATGATGGTCGTCGTCGTCGTCGTCGTCGTCGTGGACGCCGGTTCTACGAATGAAAGAAAGACGAGCTTTGGAACGAGTTTACAAGTTTTGCCCGATCACCGCTGCATGACGCAACGATTATTATGCCGCTTTGCGAAATATCTCTTTCGGAATCCCGTGCAGCATGATAAATATCCCTACTAGAATTCGTGTCTCCTCGCATCCACCGCTTTTCTCCTCCTCCCCTTCCCGCTGTGGCTCGCGTATTGTGCACGCGGCCCATCACTGCGGCGTAATTGTACTGTACGAACGAACGTATATATATATATATATATATATATATATATATATATATATATATATATATATATATATATATATATATATATATATATATATATATATATATATATATATATATATATATATATATATATATATATATATATATATATATATATATATATATATATATATATATATATATATATATATATATATATATATATATATATATATATATATATATATATATATATATATATATATATATATATATATATATATATATATATATATATATATATATATATATATATATATATATATATATATATATATATATATATATATATATATATATATATATATATATATATATATATATATATATATATATATATATATATATATATATATATATATATATATATATATATATATATATATATATATATATATATATATATATATATATATATATATATATATATATATATATATATATATATATATATATATATATATATATATATATATATATATATATATATATATATATATATATATATATATATATATATATATATATATATATATATATATATATATATATATATATATATATATATATATATATATATATATATATATATATATATATATATATATATATATATATATATATATATATATATATATATATATATATATATATATATATATATATATATATATATATATATATATATATATATATATATATATATATATATATATATATATATATATATATATATATATATATATATATATATATATATATATATATATATATATATATATATATATATATATATATATATATATATATATATATATATATATATATATATATATATATATATATATATATATATATATATATATATATATATATATATATATATATATATATATATATATATATATATATATATATATATATATATATATATATATATATATATATATATATATATATATATATATATATATATATATATATATATATATATATATATATATATATATATATATATATATATATATATATATATATATATATATATATATATATATATATATATATATATATATATATATATATATATATATATATATATATATATATATATATATATATATATATATATATATATATATATATATATATATATATATATATATATATATATATATATATATATATATATATATATATATATATATATATATATATATATATATATATATATATATATATATATATATATATATATATATATATATATATATATATATATATATATATATATATATATATATATATATATATATATATATATATATATATATATATATATATATATATATATATATATATATATATATATATATATATATATATATATATATATATATATATATATATATATATATATATATATATATATATATATATATATATATATATATATATATATATATATATATATATATATATATATATATATATATATATATATATATATATATATATATATATATATATATATATATATATATATATATATATATATATATATATATATATATATATATATATATATATATATATATATATATATATATATATATATATATATATATATATATATATATATATATATATATATATATATATATATATATATATATATATATATATATATATATATATATATATATATATATATATATATATATATATATATATATATATATATATATATATATATATATATATATATATATATATATATATATATATATATATATATATATATATATATATATATATATATATATATATATATATATATATATATATATATATATATATATATATATATATATATATATATATATATATATATATATATATATATATATATATATATATATATATATATATATATATATATATATATATATATATATATATATATATATATATATATATATATATATATATATATATATATATATATATATATATATATATATATATATATATATATATATATATATATATATATATATATATATATATATATATATATATATATATATATATATATATATATATATATATATATATATATATATATATATATATATATATATATATATATATATATATATATATATATATATATATATATATATATATATATATATATATATATATATATATATATATATATATATATATATATATATATATATATATATATATATATATATATATATATATATATATATATATATATATATATATATATATATATATATATATATATATATATATATATATATATATATATATATATATATATATATATATATATATATATATATATATATATATATATATATATATATATATATATATATATATATATATATATATATATATATATATATACATAATGCAACCGGCGTGTAATTTGATTCCACGGAAAGTTTCGTTTCGCGGGGAAAGAAATTTGAAGGAACGCTTCGAATCGTTCGTCCAGTGATATTCGTCCATGTGTGAGTCGATGCGAGAGAGAGAGAGAGAAAGAGTGAAATCGAGACTGGCTGCAAAACCAAATTATCTATTCTCCTTCCTTTGCATTTTCTTTCTCGATAAAACTTTCCTTATTACAATCATCTCCTAGATTTAGATCTCGTGATCTCGTTCCAACCTTACAGGAAAAAATGTTAAGATCGATCTTAATCCTGTCTTTATAGAAAGTGAATTATCAACGTTGGTCAAGAAAAGGAAATTAGCCAATTAGAGATGATGTTTTAATAATAATAATAATTAATTAAGTTTTTTCTCAAGATTCCTCCAATAATTTAATATCATTTCCAACAGTGTTGATACGCATGTGCACAGGAAGCGCTTCCCTCGTGCAGCCAGTTCGGTTCCTCGAAACGAATATAAAAGAACTCGAGAGAGAAAGAGTATATGTGTGTGCATATGCGTGCGAGCGAGAGACTATTGCGAGCACGGGCTCTGCGCTGAAACAGTCTGTCCCAATGTACGGTCCGATGATTTTTTTCCAGACGATATTGAACTCGATGCACAAGTATCAGCCAAGGTTTCACCTGGTGCGGGCCAACGACATCTTGAAGCTTCCCTACTCCACGTTCAGGAGTTACGTTTTCAAGGAGACGGAATTCATCGCGGTCACCGCCTATCAGAACGAGAAGGTGAGCGTACGTCGTCTCTTCTATCTCTAGCTACGATTCCGGCATTTTCTTCTCGTCTGGCGTCCGGAGGGGGGGTAGATCCGTTAGAGAGAAACTCGTTAGCCTGGCTACAGACTTTGGTCCCAGAAATTCTCGATCGAACTATGGCCTTTTGTCGGGAGGGAAGTTTCGCTCGAATGGGAGATCGACTCCTGTTCTTTTTTTTTTTTTTTTTTTTTTTTTTTTTTTTTTCTTTTTCTTTTCTTTATGGAAGGGAGGGAAACGCACGGAAGATAAAAAAGTTTCGAGAAATGGAAATCGTCGTCTGGAGACTTTCTCGGATTTATGTAGGGAATTTTTTCTAGAATCTGCGGGGGAAGGGAAATGTCGATATCGAATCCTTCCTTCTCGATGGATCGATATAGAATTAATTAATATCCAATGTTGTTTCATTGGAAAGTTATTATTATTATTTATATATCGATTGTCAAAGTTTTTAGAAATTATACGTATAATTACAACACGGATATTAACCAAAGAAAATGTTAATGCAATTAACGGTTGTTGCCGATCTTGATAGTTCGATCAACAAGTTTCTCTCGAGTAAAACAGAAAGAATATCCCGATTATTTCATCCCCCCCAATAATAAAGAGAGGAAAAACTCTTGGATCGAGAATCAATTGAGAAGAATTAGAAAGAGGAGAGGGAATAGATAGCATGATTCTTTTCATCGATTAATTAGGATCGTTTCTCTCGTATTGGAATGGTATTCAAGGAAGTATCGGTGGTTCCCGGTACGCATTATTCCCCCGAGGTGGCGCTCGCGCAAAAGGGACCCCTTGTCCGGATTTTTCGTCACGCGATTTCACTCTTTACCGTTATCTCCGCCACTTCCCGGTATCTTGCGTTGCTGGAAGAAATATATCGGCTTTGTGGATCTTTTCGAGGCCCCTCCGCCTTTCTCGAAACCCGTCCCGGATCCCGCTCGCGTTGTTTCGCGGGATCCCGCCGATTCCTCGTAATCGTTTCGGGATTCGATGATCGAAAAGAAGAGGGAATTGGAAAATATTATGAAAAAACTGCAAGCTGCTATTCTTCTTCATTTTTTTCTTCTGTAATTGGTAATTGAAGGAATATATTTCTGTTAGGAAACAGTTAGGTGGTAAATGTTTGAAAAGTAAATGTTCGTTTAATCGTGGAATAAATTGTTATCGTTGATATCGATATATTTTGTTGTTGTCAATTATTTATTTATGTTGTTATTGTTGTTATTAATGTGGATCCAGTATTGATGGTAATTTTCTTTTGTTGCAGATCACCCAATTGAAGATCGACAACAATCCGTTTGCGAAGGGATTCCGGGACACGGGGGCGGGGAAACGCGAGAAAAAGTAAGTATCGCTTTCAAAATTTCATCCAAAGATATTATATTTATTTTCGAGCCAAATTTATTGCTTCCAAAGTCTGACTGTCAAGAACGATCATCCTTCAATTTCGTTAGAATTGACAATTATCCCAATTACAATTATTCACATAAATTCTAAGCTACAATTTTAATACCATTCATTACCATTACCAACCCTGAAATCAGGAAATAACGAAATTGAATAACTAAACTAAAATATCGAGAACAAGGTAAATGAAAAAGTAAATTGTTGCAAAGAATTGGAGAATCAAAAAGGGATAAAAAAGAAATAACCCGGAATGCAAAGTATCTCGTCATCGATAACCCGATTCCCAACGAAATTTCTAAAATATTCCCGTCTTCTGGACCTAATTGATCGGCCGAGCTTTTCATGTTCGCCTCGATCCCTACTATTAGGTTGAACGGATTCAGGGCTCGGGGTCAGCCCCCAGGGCCGGGGCTTTCTTTCACCCTGCCTCGTTTGCACCCCGTCCATTTGTATTCAATATATACATATAGCTGCTTTACGAGCTTACGCTGGCGAGGGCAGGCCCCGTTTCAATTTCATCCAGGGAGGAGGAGGAGGAGGAGGAGGCGG
>NW_006263384.1:126537-127100 GCF_000469605.1 Apis dorsata
TCCCCGCCCTCGAGCGCATCCTGATGACGTTAAGTCGGTCTGTTACGCGCATAAGCCTCGTGTCGAGTTTGTTAACCTCGCCAATCCGAACCGCCGAGTCAAAGCCCGTGTAAGCCTCGCTAATTTTGCGTCTTCGAGCTTTCAAAGGGGTGAAAGAGTCGCGATAACGTGAAATTGATCGATGCGTTTTCGACTCGCTGGCAGCTAATTAGGCGAGCGAATATGGATTTGGAGACGAAAGGAAGGCTCTTTTGTATAAATATTGCATAAATCGGTTGCGTTGCTCGATTTATGAGAAAAATCGGAATCTTCGAAGAATCTTTTCGATTTTTTTAAAAAAGAGATATTTATATCGATCTTTGCGAATTTCAAAAATTCATCGATCATTTGGAACACGGAATCAATCGCGTTATAAATTCGAGGAGGAAAGGAGCTGATAAAAACTGATGAAATATCGATCATAAGAAAAATTTTCCCATCCACTTCTCCAGTAATATTACTTCACCTTTTGAATCCTTTCTTTCGCGGTAAATTTAGCTCGAAGGGGGGGAAAGGGGGCGCGG
>NW_006263384.1:127124-129604 GCF_000469605.1 Apis dorsata
ACGATTCCTTGGATAAATGCTCGAGGGGGATGGGAAAAGCAGAGGGGAGGGCGAGGAAATTCCGCGGAAATTGAAGCGACGCCCGACACGCCGCCCGGATAAAGAAAGGGCGAGGTTAATCGAGAAAATATGCAAAGCAGGGGGCGCGTCGTGGCGCCGCCTAATTAGAATAAGGGTTAGTTTTGGCTTATGGTTTCGGTTAAGGGTGGCCGGATCCCATCAGGAAGCCGCAGAGAACCAGGAGATGGAGTCGTGGCGACGAGAGAGAGAGAGAGAGAGAGAGGAGGAGAGCGAACGGGGTTGGAACATAGCCAATCATCGGATTAGCATACTGATGCTCAGGGGCGGCGCTGTCGTTAGCGTGGAGGGTGCCACTTGGTGGTGGCTTTGAATTTTATATCGCCGCCACAGCCAGTAACCGGCGTATAAAGGCTCGTTTTCGTGGTGGGGCGGACCACTTCCGGCGTGCCAGGCCTTCTTTCTCTTCTCCTTTCTCTCTCGCTCTTCCTCTCTCCCTCGCTCACCTTTCGCATCGATAGACGAAGATAGCTTTCTTTTTCGGTGGGATAAAATGGTTAATTAATCCTTTGTTCGAAATTATCGAAAATTTTTGGAGAAAGTTGTTATTTTACGATTTTAAGAAAGATCGTGAATTTTTATGTATATTAAAAATAAGAGAAATGGATATTCTTTTCCATTCTTCCACTTATTACTACGCATAGTCACCCTTAAAAAAAAAATTAAATCATAAAAATCAAATTGGAGAAATTGAAATAAAAAGCTCCATCGTAAAAGTCGCAATTAATAATTTACCGTATAATCGAATCGAATACAAAACAGTGAATTATTCTCGCGTCTCGATTCAACTCAATCGTACGGCAACAATCTTCTCGAAACGAAAGGATGAGTCAACGAGTTCCTGACAAAGATTCGACGCGGCTTATTTCATTAAGTTTTTAACCGGGCAAACGCCGTTGGAGCGTGGCCAGTCGATTCGTCATGCCGTGCCGGTTAAAAAAGAAAAAGAAAGGAGAAAAAGAGTAATATTTTTCTCGGGCGAAAAGGGGGAGGGGAGAAGATAAAAAGGGTACAACTGGGCCCCGCCACGGCTCGTTGTCACGTCATTTATCAAGGCGCGCGCCGGAACGATCGTATCGTGCCGCGCGAAGAATCAATCTGTCCGAGATTTCCACGCCGGTTTCGCGTTATTAATCGCCACGCCTCGCTATTTGTTCCGTTTACGCGACATTATCGCGAGTCCTTCGTTGTTCCGGTATATAGACTCGAAATCGACTTGTTGAGAGCACTGAATACGATAATACGACGATAAATCGTTGGAAACTCGAGTCGAGAATCGATCTTAAAGAACGAATCGTTACAGAGATATTCGTGAAACCGTTTTTATTTCTCGAATCTTCGATCGATCGATCGTCATCTTTCTCAACGATTAAGCGACTCCTCGATTGAGCTTGGGGGTTACAATAAATTTGGATTAATAAGATACATCTTAATTGGATATACGTTTGAACGAAATTTTCATCATAATTGATATGTTGTAGGATATCGATATGCTTCTTTTCGCGTGAAAGATTTCACGTTTAAATATTTAAAAGTTTTGCACTTCTTTTCAATATTTTTCATTTATCGGATGATTTTATAATGATCGTGGTTATCGTATCGCCCCTTCCATCCCGAGAAGTGGGTTCGTCCAATCGATCATAATTTTTTACTTTCATGAGGAAGTTAAGGGTTTTCTTTGAGCCAAGTTTGAAAAGGGAAAAAGGAAAGAAAAGAAAAGAAAAACCAGTTGATCTTCCGTATATAAATCGAAAGTTACAGAGATATTCGTATTTATTTCTCGAATCTTGCTTTGATCGATCATCGTCATTCTTTTCAACAAACGACTCCTCGATTGAACTTGGGGGCTATAAAGCTACAAGTGGCAATAAATTTCGATTAATAAGATACACTTCGAACAATTCATATCTATAATTCTTTCTTGTATTCAAAAGATATTTCTGTTACAGAATTTAAAGTTCACTGAAATTGGTATCCATATACTTTAAATATTTTGTAAACAGATTATTTTATTTTCCCATTTATTGTTTTCACTGTCAACAATTTCAATGATTCAAATCAAAAAGAACAAGTTTAAAGAGAAGAATCGAGGACCACCGCCTACGTTGTAAAAACTTCAAGTTTCACCTTCTTAAAATTATTCCTCGATCAATCGAACCGAAAATCCCAACGGATATCCACACCCACCCTTTTCCATACGAAATTCCGCGACACGTCACCTAGCTATTCAGAACAATCATCCTGAAGCCGAAAACCACTCGAGTCCCGCCCTCGCTCCTGCGTTTTCGAGAGATAAAAAAAATAATAATCACCCCGTCCCTCCAACGAGTCATCGTGCATTCTTTTCATCCCCCTTCTTCCCATTCGATCACCCCACTATATATATATATATATATATATCT
>NW_006263384.1:129786-132018 GCF_000469605.1 Apis dorsata
TTCACGGGGATATCGTTGACAGGGAATTCGATGACGGGGAATATCGCGAGGTGTGCGTCGAGGGGGGAGGAGGGCAGGACGAGGAGGAGGCGGGTTGGTTGGAGGGTGATTATGGATCCTCGCCGATCGCGTCAAAGGCAATCGGGGAGGGGAGGGTGGTTTTTTTCATTATTACGTGTCTGAACGTTTCGATCAGACGCATCAGAGGAGGAAGAGGGGGAGGGGGAGTGGCTGGCTACCTAGCTAGGTAATTACGAGGGAATTATGCCGGGACCTTTGACCCGCTCTTTTTCTCTAACGAAGTCAACGTCACAACCCCCTGTGTCGGGTTGTTTAAGGAGACGAGGAAAGGGTGGATGGATGGATATGGGGTGGATCAGGCTGCACGGAGTCGAGGATCGACAGGATTCTCTGGTGGCTGTGTGTTTTTTGATCGAGGGATGGGATGGAAGTGGATTGTGGTTTTAGGTGGATAAGATCGAATCGTTGCTTGATTTTCTTTTTTTTTTTTTTTTTTGTAGCCCTTTGGTGATTTTCTCATGGAACCACTTGGATTCGACGATATTTTTTCACGTTTGATTTTTTTTTTTTAAATATCGCTTCACGAATAGATTCTTAAGGTGTTTGTATTAAGGCGTGGAAGAATGATTAGATTTTCTTTATTTTCTCAAATTGGATATCGAACTACATTTTCGGCGTTAATTCGAGTGTCGACAGTCGTGGAGATAGAAATATTGTTTTCAATGTTTTCAAAGGTTCGAGAGAAGATGAAGAAAAACTAAGGATGCATCTTGGCAATTACTTTATTATTAAAATATTGTAATAAAATAATAATATAGACTTTAATATTCGACAAATTTTCTTTCTTTACAGGTAAAGATATATAAAATATCGGAATATAGAAGTTTTATACGTTAATTCGTGTGTGGAATCGTTTTAAGTTAAATAAGAAATTCACAGAAAAATCGTGTAAAGTTGTTAGTTCGGCCTGGAAGCGAAAAAGGTCTGGAAAGGATTAGTCAAAAAATAGATATTAACTAGATTGGATAGTCAAATTGGTAAAATTGTTGGAGTAAGAGAATTATTAACAGAATAAACTATGATTTCCAACCAATCAGGATTAGAATTATGACATTGTCGATATTATTTTGTCAATTTTAGATATTGACGTGATAAAATCAATTGGATTAATTAAAAAAATTGGAGAGCTATTAATATTTTTTTTTCAGAGGAAATACACGTTGTACAAAATTCTATAAATTCTCAAATTTTCCTCTCGACCATATTTTTAAACGTTCTACGAACGTAATGCTCGTTGGAAATTATAAAATAGAAAGAAATACAATTTCAGGCGAAAAAAGAAAGCAAAAATAAACAAGATATCACGAAAGATATGAATTGTTCGTTGATATAACTCGATAATCCAGAAAGGATTTTTCAAATGGCTCAATTACAGCTCGATGAATTTCCTGCATAATTAATAATAGAAACTTGAGAAGCATAATTTGGCAAAATGGGCGGCAGATGTCGGTCGAATCGATTATTCCATAATTCAAAGAGAAACCGATTCACCGATCTGTCTAACGCTTTATTTAACCTAGTATCGTTTCTAGATCGTTCCAGATAAGAATAATTGTTGTGCAACACGTATTTTATACACGTAATTTTAAATAATTATTAATAACAAAAGATATTTTTATTAATTCTATTTCTCGTTACATTGAAATGCAAAGACAATTTATTCTTCGTAAACGCGAACAACGTCACAAAGATGATCGATTAAGTAAATTTCTTGTTAAAAAATTGATAAAAACGATGTAACAAATAATGATCATAGACGTATTCCCGGAAGAAAGCCGAATTTTTGAAGGAGACGTTGATTAATATTGCACGCGTCGTTTCGTAAGATAAAACGCGGATTAAATCGTTGTTTCTTTTACGCTGCGCGCCGAGATTACGGTTGTAGAGATAATGGAGGGCATTTAGAATGATAAGGATGTTGAAATCGCGAGCAAGTGGCGTGAACCAGTTGGAAAACTGGAACGGTCGCGTACGCGACAGAAGCACACCTAGTGAATCCAATTACCCGCTTCATCCTGCTCGCGTGTAAGTGCAAATAGCGGGATCGGCCGACGAGATACGTTTCACGGATAATCATGCGATTTGCGTTTGCATCGGGTATCTCGTTCCGTGATCGAGATGTTTAAACGAATGTTAAAACGAAAAAAAAAA
>NW_006263384.1:132167-137647 GCF_000469605.1 Apis dorsata
CGTTCTGCGCCGGATTTTTAATTTAAAAATTTCGATAGAGTAAATTTAAACTTTACGTTGGATTTATGAAAATTTCCGTAACGAGGGGGATCACGTTGAATATCGTAGAAAAAGGGATGAAAGGGATGGGATTATTATTCGAATATCCCGTTTAGGATTTCTTTTTTTTTTTCAAACTACGAGCAACTCGCGTATCATTATTCCATTTTTTCCAAGTGAAAATCTTGTTTTTTATAATAAAATGATATAACGATATCGTTATTATCTGACAAAAATGATGAGATGAAGTAATTGTAGCGATGCATAGGAAAACAAAATGCGATGCACGAAAATTTTACGCGCGAAATGGATGGAGAAACGAGGAGGGGGGGAACGAGAACAGCATTATTCCGATCTTCGAATAAATTTCTTCGAACGAATCAATAATAAAACTGTTATTTCGCGATCGAAATTTTAAATGTCGATCTGCTCGACTCAAATTTTCAAACCTTATAAAAATTTCCCCTATCGGGCAAAACTTATCTCCATAAGTTGGAAAAGAATTCGCTCACCGAATCCCATATCGTCCACGTAAATTATTGATTTTAACGTATTTAAGCATGTCGGAAACCGGAGAACCGTAGAGCGTAAGTAACACCCTTTCCAAGCTCATGGGTTCATCCGTACACCGACAACGTGTATATATGTCATCGTGAATCGTCCCTTCCTTGTCCCACCCATCGTTGCATAGGAGCGCGTGGTCTCTGTTTCGCCTGGTCGTCGTTTTGCCACGTTTGTGTCAGTGCATTGATCGCATTATACGGTATTAAGGTATCGGTAAGCTCCTCGTTACATCCGGCTTTCGAGCGGCTGTAGTCCAGATTTACACGATACTTACCTTTGCTTAGATTATTCGTTGAAATACGCTGATTTGCATCCTGATCGTTCGTGAAGGCTTTATCATTGTAGTTATTTTAAGTGGCGAGGCTGGAATTACAAGTTGCATTCCTTTTGATCAATTTTAATTTTTCTTCTTTTTTTCATGTTCTCCATGTTTTTCTGAATTTTTCTATTCGATCTGTCTGTGTGACAAGTATCTGTTCGCGATTATAGTGACATTTGTTGTTGGTAGGGATTTTTTGGGGATGGCGATTTCGTAGATTCTTCGATTTCGAGAGAAAAATAATAATTTTCGTAATCGATATTAAAATGAGTGGAAATGAGACGAATATTTGTTTATATTTGATAGAAAAAAGTATTTGAATTAACAAATAAGAGTTTCAAGCGTCATGAACTTTTTTTTCCATTTGTGTTAAAATGTGATCGATTACAAATAGTTTTTATGGAAAAATAAACAAGGTATTATCTATTGATATTTGAAGAGTTTGAATTTCCAACAAGAAAATAAAAAGATTAAAATTTCAAGATGTCACAGGTTTTTCTCGATTGATTCATGCGATTGATTTATTGGCTCCAAATTTTTCGTTTGATTTTTATCAAATTTGTAAATTTGTAATACATCGTCGAAAATAACGATAGGCGCAAATTTGCTAACTTTTTAATTTTTAAATCGATTTTCAACTTGAAATTTTCTAACGTAAATTGAAAATGAGAAAAAAAGAAAATTGAAGCGTGTCTTTTGTTATTTTATTTATAAAATAAATTATCAACAAAAAATTATCTTCCTAATGATATATATATATAATTGATTTAATGATACACATATTCGTAGGATACTTTTAAACAATCAATCTTCAAAACGAACATACTTTATTACACAATTTTTTACATCAACATTTGTGTTTGTTTCGGTCTGGTAGAATCAATCCTCTCATACGTAATCAATATCCTATTTTACTAACACTAATCATAACCATATGCTGTGTCCCTGTGATCACGCGCAATTAAAATGCCTGTAATTTGTCAGAGGTGCGAAACAATTTGATTAAAAGCTGAATTTCAAAGGATTCCTCGACAATGTAACACCCTGTATCCAATTTTCAAAATTCTTACAATTCTTTCCCTTTGGAGAGCAGAAAAGTAACTTTCAAAATTAATAAAACAAAACCATATATATATATATAATCTTTATTTTTCAAAAACCCGTTAAATATAATATAATAACACGTCACGAGATATCTTTAATGTTTTTTGGATTCGATCGACGACTCGAGGAATTAAAAACACTCGAAGCAATAATAGAAAAAAAATATTAAATCGAGTCGAAATCTAATTCCAAATTATGCCGAATAGCATTGCACAAAGGAGAATAAGAAAAAAGAATACAGTAATATTTAAGAACACTTTGTAAATTTTTAACACTGCGAGCATATTTGCAATGAATCAACCCGACGCAACTCGCAGAAAAGCGAACCTCGAAAGATTGCTAACTCCGCGTCGTTGTTGCAGAAGGNACGGTTTCGAGACCTTTAACGATAATCATCAATCGATAATCGTCTTCGTTTCTACGAATCTGCGAATCGATCCGATCGTTCTTGGGATTATTTCTTAGGGCCACGCCACGCTCGAGGTGATTCGAAAAGTGAGAAAAGGAGGAGGAAGTCGGTGAGAGTCGGTTGGTTGCTCGAGGAGCAAAAGAGTTGAGGACGAATAATATAAACGAAAGCGGCTAGGTTGCGTTCTACGTCCGCGTGCGCGAGCGAGAGTCGATAAGGGAGACACATTGCAATACGAGAGCAGCTCCTACTATTTGCAGCCCCTGTACATATGTACCCTAGTGATATTATATTATATTATATATATATATATATAAATATAAATAACTACTCTCTGTATTAATTATTAAATATAATATTATATTAATTATTAGAGAGACGTAAACGACGCATAAACGCACGCTGCCCGATCACGCGTCGATGCCCTCGAAACTAGTGAAAAGAAAAGGGAATAAATAATGGAGACGATGAGAGAGTGAGAGAGAGAGAGAGAGGGAGAGAAAAGTTGTAAAACCAACGAGAACGAAATTATATTCGATCCTAATAGAACTTTCGTCGCGTGTTTCACGCGTGATTCGAAATAAGAAAGGAAAAGAAAACGGAAAAATCGGGCGTCGTTCCTCGATTCGCATAGAGGGCGACCCACAATGGGCAGCCTCGTTCACGAACGTTTCGAAAATTGAATCGGAACGACACGTCGAAAGATCTCTCTCGGGGCTTTCATCCATCTCTTCTCGACGTCGTTGCTTCGAAAATGGAACACCGCTCGCCCTTCCCACCCCCTTGCGTCCCTCCTGTTTGTATAAACGATCGATGTAGATTACTCGCGGGAATCGTCGTCGTAGAACATCGAGTTTCACGGTAACTCGAAAGAGAGAGAGAGAGAGAGAGAGGGCGAAGAATCGTGAAGAGAAAGTGACTCGAGACCTGTGCCGTTTCCGAAACCCGAGGATGGATCCCGCGATTCGGTTGACCCTTTGATCGAGATGATATTCTCGTTGAGATCGGCAAATCTCGATCGAATCTAATTTCGGATCGATAATTGAACGAGGAATGGATCACTGAGCGTTTTATCAGGGGTGGTGAGAGAGTGCAATTGCGTTATTTTTGGGATTCGTTCGATAATGTACGAATACGTAAATGTAAAATTATTTCTCTTCTCTTGGCGAAGAGTAAGTTCTATCGATGCTCCCTCCTTGATTTGATATTTCGTTTTTTTTTTTTTTTTTATTTTATATAGAAACGGGACGGATTGTAGTATAAAATGTGAAATTTTTTTGTTACTTATTACCGTGTAAAGAATGCGAAGTTGTAATTAGTTTCGATCGATCTAATAAATGTTAGCTGGTGACGCGAATAATTAATTGCGAACTGTGGTTAACGATAATCGAAATATTATTTTTAAATGTAAATGTGTACCATGTAATGTTCCGATTGTACGAAACGACGAACCGTAGTCAGGTTGACGAATCTAAAGCGTTGCTATATAATTATTCTTCGATGGATTCTTTTCGTTTAATTATTATTTTGAAAAAAAACAAACTCGTGATACCTCCGTCGTGTTTATTGTATAATAATGTGAATACTTATATATCTGTTCCTATTTCTTTTTTTTTTTTTTTTTTTTTTACAGCACGAATCGCAAAAGAAAGGAAAAATCCCAATATTCCAACATTTTTTTCCTCCACTGCCTACAACGCCAAAATTCTCATAATCAAAAAAAAAACAGAATAAATGGAGGAAAATAGGGGAAAACCGATTAAAAAAAAAGAAGAAAAAAAAAGAATGGAAAAACATTTAACTCATTTATTTAAAATTTTAAATAAATGAGTTAAATGTTTTTCCATTCTTTTTTTTTCTTCTTCTTCTTTAATGGTTTTCCCCATATTTTCATCCATTTATTCTTTTTTTTTTTTTTTTTTTTTTTTTAATTAATCGATACTATTTTGCCAGTTACAAACTGGCTCACTATGATAACTTTTAAAATATTTCTTTTTCCTATTTAAAATTTTAAATAAATGAGTTAAATGTTTTTCCATTCTTTTTTTTTTCTTCTTCTTCTTTAATCGTTTTCCTCATATTTTCATCCATTTATTCTGTTTTTTTTTTTTTACAGTACGAATCGCAAAAGAAAGGAAATATTCCAATATTCCAACATTTTTTTCCTCCAATGCCTAAAACGCCAAAATTATCATAATAAAAAAAAAAAAAGAAAAAGAAAAAATATCATCGAGAGAATTTACAATAGCTTTGTTAAAAATGGTATTAAAAATTTTGAAATTAAAAAGTATTTTATTCAAAGTATATGGGAGAAAAAAGTATCGAGATCAAAGGGTTAACGACGTTAAACTCCACCAGAGTCGACCGATCGAGTTTTATTTCCGTGACGGAAACTCGTTTTCCTCAACTCCTCCGTTGCTTAAGATCCTCGTAATCGTATTATTGTCCCAATGTAAATGCGAAGAAGAATTCGAAATTGTACAAAAAATAGAGATGATTCGAGGAAAACGACCGGAACGTGACCATTTTTTTCTCGATCGAAACGAGAACGAAATCGCACAGGAAATTTTATTTAAATGAAAATGTCGCTTCCTCGTCTCGAAGAGCCGGAAAATATTCGTCGAATGAGAAAATCGCGAAACGAAACCGATAAAATTCGAAGGTTGTTGAAGAGTTGGAAAATGATACAATTGCGCGGTACTCGGGGCGCGGGTCAGGGCCGTATCGTCGAGTAACGGGGCCCTGCGACAAATTGCGATCTTTCCATTGAAGTTCCATGAGAATCTTGCTCAACCATCGATCCCGTTTTGTTTCTCTCCGTATCTTTATTGCGGTTATTTCTCGAAGCGCGTTGCGTGTGTGCGCGGTCTTGTGTGTGCTTAGAGAGAATGCGAGAAAGAGAGAATGAGAAAGAAAGAGAGAGAGGAGAAAGAAAGGGAGAGAGAGAGAGAGAGAGAAAGGAAGAGAAATAGGAAAACACGTTGTCGAGAGAAAAGCAATAAAATAAATGAATATAAAAAAAAAAAAGAACAAGTGTAATTCGAG
>NW_006263384.1:138221-146306 GCF_000469605.1 Apis dorsata
AGAATCGAAACGTTCTAAACTAACACGAGAATCCGTGATATTCCGTGGCTTGCATTGTATATTGTACACCCACTCAATCTGCCCCTCCTTCGCTCCTACCTCCCAGAAACGCCCTCTATGATCCACGTGACTAAGAATTATATATATATATATATATACATATAATTAATTTAAAAATATAAAATTGACTTTTTTCTCTGTAATTTTTCTCCCCATATCGTGAATACAGATCTTATTTTGCACGAAAAATATTAATTTTAAATAGATGCGATAAGATGAGAAATATTTTAAAAGTAATACATCAAGCAAGATCAACACAAAGCTTCATTATTTTATGAAATTTTGATATCAATCGATTTGAAAGTTTCGTAATTTTCATTTTTCTTCATAATTTTTATTCGAATTTTTGATCGAATATGTATATAATATATAAATGCAAGATAATCAAGACGTGGAAAAGTGAGATTTGACAAGATCGAGAGCATTGACTTACCGAAGAAGCTGCTCCATGCTTCGTTCTGTAACGGGAAATCACTTGATACATCAGAGTCGATGAACCGGCTACTTTCATCGGGTTATGTTCCAGGCAAGCGATCGATGTCTCGGCAAAAGGAACAAGATGGTAATCCACAGTATCGGAAATCCATTGGTGAAGTTGACCTAAATAAGAACCACTAAAGAACCAGAGAAGATTCACTTTATTCGTACGCGCGTAAACGAATGACGCAACGCGAAAGTCGAACCATCTGGTGTCGAATCTAATAATCAATGTCAATCACGTGACTGATCTTGGATATAATGAATAGCGTAGTAATCGTTGTCACGTTGTGGATACGGTCGTTCGGCTGCGTAAAATACGACGATAAAATAAAGAAAATCGGCCTATTAAAAATCAGTACCTCAGGGGAGAGGGTAAGTCTCTTAATTTTTCCGTTGCCCACCATAAAAGTTAACGACTTAATCGCACGTGAACGTACAAATTGCGTGATTGTATAATTAGAACCGGCCGGGATCGTGTAAGCAGGCATTTTTGTCGGAAACGTGCGGCTCCACGGTTCCCCTTTTCTTTCTACCTACGAAATATCGCGACCACGTTGTAAACAAGCTGCCTACGTGAGTATAAATAATTCATGCACGCGCGCGTATCAGCTCGCTGGAGAAAGAAAGACAAAATCATTACCGTGTACGAATTCATGAAAAAGAATAAAGTGTTCTGCGATAAATTTCGTGTACGGTACGTTGGTGTGAGTGCGAACGATGCAATAACGAGGAAATTGTTATTGAGATCATTTCCGCGAAAATTTCGGATTGCTTGCTAATTTTGCGCAAATTCGATTAGAAACATTTGCATATTGCATCGTCACGGATATTTGTACGTGCAGATTAACTACAGCGAATCATTGTCGTTATTATCCGACGAACAATGTACACATATTTTTTGTTAGGTTAAGTTGGTTTATATCAAATTCAAATGTACAATAGTGATACAAAGACTCTAACCAATACAAGATCCAACTTGTTACAAGATCCAATCTATAATTTAAAGGAATATTAATCTTTATAAAAAGGTATGCATATATTTTAAATTTCTTTTTGGTAATCGATCGAACGTACAATCCGGTTATCGATAGCTTTAAAACGATGAATTATCTCTCGCCTTTCACAAAGTGCATCGTTTTGAATCAGACTTCCATTCGTGAGAAAGATGAAAAAAAGAGGCTTTATTGCTGCGAGTTATAATTACGAACTTTTTTTCAACGGTAACATGTAACTGTTAAACGTAATCGCGAAATCTTCGGAACATCGACTGGTCCGTCTGGGTGTTCTCCATTAATTTTTGCGAAACGAACGACCACTATAATCGATGTTGAAATTTTTTAATGGCTTCCTCGTTCTTTCTTCGGGGCCATGATAATTCAAGATGTATCGAAATATCGCAAATATTTTCTATACGAATATTTTCTTTCGTCTCGAAGATATTCTATTGACTCGAATAAAAATAACGGCGAATAAAAATAAAAGGAATCTATTTCACAGCGGTGAAGGTTTTTTACGATTACTCTGTAAAAAATTTACAGCAACCATGTCTTGACTCGATGGAATAAATTTTTCCGCTCTCCTTGCACGAACTACGCGTCGCGTGATGAAAATGTTAATCCATAAATGTTTGAAACGCTTGCCGGGGCGAATTCGTCGCATGCTTAACCTCCTTCGATTATCCTCGAGCGCGATGAATGTTTCATGCGCGTGAATTTACGCCGCGTTCGGGATTCAATTGTCATTACAAAATAGAAAACTATTTAAAGGGATAATATTTCAAAAATTCTCTTTGCAACAAATACGGGGAAATTTTTAGAGTAGAAAATATAAAAATAATCTTTAACGATGACAAAACTGTCATGAGTAAAAGGAAAAGGTGCGCGAAATTGAAACAAATGGAAGGTATGAAAAATAATTGTTGTATCGAAGGAGAGAGAGAGAGAGAGAGGGTAAAAAGAATAAAATGCATGTTCGCGTGAAATTTAAATATCGGATAAAAATAATGCGCGATCGAACAGATTTTCCACGTTAGTGTCGCAACGAAGTGACACGATTAAAAAATGCATCGATTGTCGGGCACGTCGGTGAGAATATGGGAATAATCTCGTGGACAGAAACGAGCGGTAGTCACGGCAATGCCTAATCTGGAAAATCTACGAGCCGTGACATTCCATTTTCATGGTCAATTAATGCAACGCAATCGATCCATCGCCGCCGCTGACACCGATCCTTTCACTCGTGTCTCCCGCTGATTTTTTACCACGGTCAGGCGTTAATTGCTCGTCCAAGTTGTTTGCCGTGCCTATTTCCAACTAAACAGAATTAATTAACCAACGGAACAAAAATGAGATTATTTCGACGTTATTCTACTATCGATAAATAATATTTCATGTCCCGTAATTTAGATGATTATAGATTATAGACATTGTTGATTATAGACAATTTAGTTGATTATAGACATTGGTCTTGATTAGTTAGAACTCGATTTAGATTAAATTCGATTAAATTAAATTAAATTATAAATTAACTTTTCAGGAAATGAATTTATTAAGGTAAGAGGCAGATAATAATAATTTTTTATTTTGTTTATTTAAAATAAATTTATAAATAATGGGATAATGAGATAAATAATGTTGCAAAATATTTTTCAAAACGATTGCAAAAAAATTATTTTCACATATATGTGATTATTATATTTTTGTTGTCACGAATGAAACTGTTTTAAGATTTTTTTTTTATTTATAGGCAATTTTTTTTTTCTTTTTCTTTTGTTTCGTATTAAAATGGATTCTTATAGTTGAATACAGCAATTAAAGAAGATGAAAGATTTCGTTTAGAGTTTCATTTACATTTTTCGGTAATAATTTCGCGTTTTATATAACTCAAATCCCTGTCGGCTTACAAGGTGTTAAATTAAAATTCCATTAGGTTAATGGAAATTTAAATTTCGATACATCTAGATCAGTCAAAGTTCCCACGATTAAAACTTTTGATTAAATTCCGATTATCTTTTATTATTTGCAAATAGCAGAAGGAATTGGGTTATAATATTCTATATGTATGTCGAAAAATAAACTTTACATATTCACTACGTATATTTTAAATTGGTGGACAAATAATCGAATTACAAATTAAAAAATTGCGAAAGTTTGGAGAAGAATTTTAATTTATGTAAAATATATTTATAGATGAATATGCATATAGATAAATCTGCATATATCCGTGCGCCTTTCGATTTACAAAGAAGTTTCTTCCATTAATTTTATCTTCAAAATCATCTGATCTCTGACCTTTCTATCTTTTTACCCTCTCTTCTTTGTTTCCTTCCTTTATCTATTTCTTTCTTTTTTTAAAATTTCCCTTATTTTCTCTTTTTATATCGAAAATTTCCTTAATATTCTTTCTCCTTCTTCATCTCATCATTATCTTCTCGTTCTTTTTTTTTTTTAAATATGTATAAAATTTTACAAATATAATAAAATTTTTATCAATAATTTTTATCATCCTTTTTTCTCTCCAAATATTCGTAAAATTTTACATCGCAGAAATATCGATTGTGTCAAAATTATTATGATGAAGTCGAGGTCGTCTACAATGAATATACGTAACAAGCGTGGATATATACAAATACATTGTATTAATTGAAATGAAAACAAAGAGCGTTCGTGTCAAGTTGAGCGAAATCTAGACAAGATTTAGTCTGTATTAAAGTGGGAAGGTAAACAAACCGTTCGTGCCGATAAATGTTCCGCCAAATCCACGAGAGAAACAATTACATCGGCGAACGTCGCGCAATTATGGTCGATGTGCGTGCAAGTCGCGCTCTATTAAGTCGTGAAAAGTCCTGCAGGAAACAAGATGGAATTGAAGAAAGAACCTTCAGAACTGGTCTAAGGAAATATTAACTGACAGGAAATGTGGCCAGGTTGAGCGTTTTGCGGTTGGAGTAGGTCATAGCCTCCTCCTTTATTTCCGAATAATTCCAACCAAATTTTTACTTCTTTCACGCTTTCGTTTCTCTTCACAAATCCGTATATTCTTGATTAATGAATCATCGAATTAACCATCGAATAATCGTTATAAGCTACAGCTGCGACTTTAATGATCGATATCGAATCATTTGTGATCCAAGATTCTCGAGGAAAAACAATATTATAATTGTAATAACAATATTAATTATCCACCATTGGTTTTATATTATAAATATCCTTTGGAAAAGAAGAAGATAAAAGAAGAGCGTTCTGTGTTTCGACAATTTTGAGACCTCGTAAAATTTTAGATTCGAGTTTCGTGAACGACTATCCACGAGAAATTGTTCCCTAACATTCCAAAAGTTGGAATTTTATTCTGATCTCCTTTCAAAGTGGATTATTTAGCAAACGTTGAAGAAGGATGTATTAGCATTAACGGTTTTACCAAAGTGTTCGTTGGACGTTAATCACGCGAAGGATACACGTCGCTCGCATGGATAAGTAATTTACTCTAGAATCTCGCGATTTTATGGAATTCTTCTTGTCGCTAATTGGCGGTTGAGACGGGTTTGACTCACAAAGTGTATCTCAATGTATCTCAATGTAATAAGATAGGAGCGGCTGTTGCAGGTGTGAATTACGACAGTCAGTCAGCGAGATTAAAGTTCTTCGCGCTAATTGCAGGAAACTCTGGGAGCAAGGCTGTCATTAGCTTTAACCACTAAACTATTAACTGGATTATTTCCATCGATGTTTAGACTTTGAAAATCCACGATAAATATCGCGGATAGCGTGGGATTATAATCGTATTAATTTATTTTTATAAAATGAAAAGTCCTCGAATTGACGGTATCAATCGGATTAAAGTATAAATTAATTCTTTAATTGGACAATAAGAAATCCAATTGATTTCTTTTTCAATGTTATTCGCTTATTACGTATCTTTAACAATTTTTTTGTCTTTCACGCGATGCACGTTTATTCATTAAAGATACTCCTGTCATATCACAAACAATAAATCTTATCACTAGTTATTGTCTCTATCAAAGACAAAGGTTATCCATACCTATATAATTTCTCCTTTACTCCTTTTCTCGAAGGGGGCGTTAATTTCCTTCCATTTTAACAACACAGGAGGAAGATAAACAGAAGTAATTTGGCTCGATAAGAAATCAATGTCCCGCCCTTTAAAACTCGTCGAAAGCAATAATCGAGGATTCGAATCGAGGCACGTGAAACGCGATCACTTAACCATCACGAGAGCCGAGGGAGGGGGAAGGGATCGGGGCAAGATACCTATCGGTTGACTTTTATGCGGCTCGTTTTTCGATTTTATTCCGCGCGCTTGCCGAGCAGCCAGCCAGTTTCGCGGTAATCGATTCGATCACGAAACCCGCTCGTCTTTTCGTTGTCCCCCGAACCCAAGTCGGCTATCGATATTACCATAGGCCGCCGCCACCCCCTCGAGCTTGGATTAGCGGTTTCTTAAAAAGTTCGTTCGCTAAACGAAACCACCCCCCGTGGTAGAAAAACGCATTTCACGAGGAAATTGCTCCCTTGAAATTCGAGATGATGGAACGTTTACGCCCACCATCTTTTTTTATACTTTTTTGAGAATTTTAAATTTTTGTTTTAACACGATGCAATTGTTTTTTATTCCAGAGATAAGTGAAAAAGTCTTCTTTCTTCTTTCTATTTTCAATTTCGTTGCAATAAATCTTACAATATATTGAAAATTTCTCTTCTTTAAAAAAAATCATTTCTCCAATTATTCCATTTTTGCGATATTTTCGAATTTACTGGAGACAAATTGAAGGAGAAATTGAAATTTCTGGGAATCTCACATACACGCGCATACACACACGTGAGAAACTCGGCTCCCTTTCCAGTCGTTCTTCTGGGTAGGATCAGAATTGACTCGTTCCCGTGGATGGAAACGGGAATTTACATTTAATAGTGGGAGAAGTCGCGGCAGATACGCGATGACAGATTGCATTCCCGACGATAAATTCGAGGCCACCCCCTTTGGCGGAGGGGTGGGCCTCAGGGGTTGGCCGGTACCAAGCGTGTAGCGTGCTCAGGCCAAAGAGCGCGGTTTAATATCGTTTATAAATTATTCCACGGAGATAGCCATCAGCATACAAATTGGTTCGGCGAGGACCTCCGGCCGGGCCTCGTGTTTCCTTCGATTCCAATCAACCACCGATCCTTTTTCCGTTCAACGGGGCTTTTAACCGACGGGCAAACGAAATGGAAAGTGACGCGAAAGTAATATCGATGATTTCACTGGTTGAATTATTACATATACCTTTATTCCGCGGAAAATTAGAAATTTTTCAAAGTTTGAAAGTCGAGAACAATTGTTACGCACTCAGAGAGTTGGAAATTTCGAAGATACAAATTTAAGATAAACCTCTTCCTTCGAACTCCGTGATCCATAATTTTATCGAACCATTATAACTCGGATCAAGACTTAATAGGAACGCGAGAGATCGATATAATCGCTCGAAGACAACGGCGCACCGCCACTCGTCGGCCCGTAAAAACGCGAAAAAGAAAAAGAGAAAGAGAAGAGAAAGAGAAGGAAGCAAGCAAAGAGAGAGGCGCGTAGATCAATCAAAAAGCCATAACCGATAAAGGCCAGAGATGTAAGGAGCTCGGTCTCGGCGGAGCGAAGATTAGGAAGCAATCGGAATGCTCGGTGGCCTTTGATCGAAACTCGTTCAGGGCGTGGACAGGGGGAAGGGGGGGAAGGTTTCGAAGTTGAAGGAGGCCCCTTCGCTCGAAACTCTCTCGATAGCGGCGAGGATTTAATTGACACCGGGAGGTGTCGCAGCGCTAAACTATGCAAAGTGGCGGCGGCCGGCTTTTCGCCTTGCTCCACCCCGTCCCCCGAACGCGATGGGATGTCGTGCGACGAACGCGACGATCCAAGCCAGGAGAAATTAAGGCTGCACGCGTTTCCAGCCTGATCGATCGATCTGTCCCCGACAGCCTGGCCGCACTGTCACTCCGGCTTGGAACGCTTTGGGGGAAATGGACTTCTGCGCCCGTGTTCCCTGATAGAGTGGCGGCCGAGGCGGTGATGAAGGATGTTGTTGGCAGCGTGCTTTTGAACGACCCGAACGCCGGTTTCTTGGATAGGAAGAATTGATGAGCAACTTTCTCGACGGTGAATGAAAAGTAGACGGAGCGGAAAAGATTTCTATTATATACGTGATTTCTATTATATATGTAGGTAGATAAAAATAGTCTAGGTATCCCTAGGCAAGAACAAAGAAACTAGAAAATCTAAAGTGATAAAATAACGTATATATTCTATACACGGACAGTCCATTTTTAAACTGATCTGTATATCCCTAAGGAAAAAAGAGTAAACCAACCAAAACCAATAAGATCTCGATTTCCAATAAGATCCCGACCACCCCAGATTTCGATTGATCCGGCAATACTTCGATAATACGTCGAAAGTGTCCCTAACAAGCTATCTTTAACTATCAGAGCCACTCTCCACGCTTCCCTCCTCTTTCCAACGCGGAGGAAGCGCGAGCGCGGAGGAAGGAGGGGGAGGGAG
>NW_006263384.1:146311-149318 GCF_000469605.1 Apis dorsata
AAAAATCCGACGAAAGGATCCTCGTTGCGTGGATCGGAGACGCGCAAAGGAAAAAAATGGCGAAAAATGCGAACTTCTCACCGCGGCCAGCGACAAAGGGGCCTGTGCCGGGTGCCTGCCTGCCTGCCTGCCTGCCTGCGTGCCCGCGGCGCGCAGATAAATCTTTCCGTCTCTGTCCCACGCACGCATCGGCGCGCGTTAGTTGGAAGCCGGAGGAGTCGCGGAGTGGTCCCTTTCTGGTCCAAGCCTAGCCTGGTGGACGCCGCGCCACCGTTCCCCGCCCCGGCCGCCTCTCATTTACACTACGAGCACCAGGATTTACTGGCCGCAGAATACAATGCGGACCTGTCCGTGTCCATCCACCGAGACCGGGAGCCATCCTCTCTAGCCGTGTAGAGCCACCTCTCTCTTCGCCCGTGGGCTATAGATATCCGTGGCTTTGCCCGCTTTGACTCCGCTCTCCGCTCTTCTTGAGAGGAGAGGGGGAGGGGGAGGAATAATGGGAACCGGTGAGCGGATTTATACCGGCGCGAGATTGATGCTTGTCGCCGTCGTCTTCTTGCCCGCTTTTTTTTCTTTTTTTTTTTTTCTTTTTTTCTCTTTTTTGGTTATGGGCCATGGAGTTAATTAATTGGAGCGAGGTTGGGAGGAGGGGGTGTTAATCGACACCGTCGATCTTCGAGTTCGTGCGATGCCTCACGTTCTTGCTTTGAACCTTGAGTGGAGTTTAAAGGGATATGGATCAAGATGGAAGTCGAGATCTTGTTGCTTATAGTTTCGTTATGAATGTAACGAATATAAAAGACAGTTGGCAAGAGAGGAAATGTATAAACAGAGAGAGAGAGGGAGGCGTGAAACGTATATGGTCGAGAATCCCTGTCCCCGAAACATCTCCAGAATTCAACCACCCGTTTCCACCTGGAGAGCAGGCTCCATTCGAGGGCGAGAGAACTGTACCAATGTAACGTTTCGGTTCCTTTAAGCAGCCTCGAGGCGGCGGCATCGCCGCTCTCAAACAGCGCCGACAAACGTTGTCCCGCTAGTAGAAAGCCCTCGTTTCGCCAACCCTTTCCCAAACCCGATGCCGCTCTCTCGTTCCCTTAGTCGTCGTGGAACCGCGATCGAGGGACCGTTTTCGGGCTACCAGGTGCGAACGGGGCGACCAACACGAGAATTTCTCGTGAATCGATGCGACTTGGTTAGAAATTCGTGAAAACTGATTTCGAAATGGAAGGAATATTTCTCGAAGAAATACTTATCTTAAGAAGAATCCTGAACGTTAACGTGTTATATTTTAATACTGATTTATAACGATAGAAGCTCAACACTGGATAGAAAGAAAGAATAGAGGTTCTGATTCGAGTTTTAATCGTGACACAAGTGGAGAAAATACGCCTGGATTCGAAATGGAATTAAAAGAAGGAAGGATGCGCGACTTATTCGTGGAACGTTGAGCTAAACGAAACGTTAGCCGTTGAGAGGATTTACATCCGCGTAGGAAACGAGGATGGCCAATAAAGCGACGAGCGTTCGGGCATTACTTTTCTCTCTCATCGTCGTTCAAGGCCCTACAAAGGCGTACGAAGTCCTGGGCCGGGCATGTTGCCGTCTCTTCCCCTTTCCCGGACGGATCGTGTGGGAGTGACTCTCGTCCAGCTTGGCTGATTTGCGATCAATTTGCCCTAATTTACAATCGGTGCCCTCGGTGCCGCGGTGCCTTCGCCGTCCTCCGGCCATGAAAGGCCGGAACACCGGCCCTTACGCCCCCTCCTGCGGACCGAAAGATTCATCTCGACCGACGAGAAATTAATCGGACGCCTTGTAAACGTCGTAAGGCCTTCCTCCGCTCCAACGCTTTTGTGGCGCTCTTCCACCCGTTTCGAAGGGAGTACCTGCCCCGATGGCGCTAGTTGTCCATACGGGAAAAGGGAAGAGGAATTAAGATTACAGTCGATTAATTAATATCGAAGAGGTTGTAAGTAAGGTTTGGACTTGGAATTTCGAATCTCTTTCGTATTTGAAAATTGTTGTTATCTTAAATGTTAAGTACGATATTTTTCCTTTCTTTTTCTTTATTGATAAAATGTATTATATTACGGTTAAAGTGTATATAAGGTATATATGAAAGAAGAATTTGAATTTGAAAGGGGGATCGAATTAAAATCTCGAGGAAAAACACAATAGGACGATTTAAAAAACGATGGGGCTATTATATTGACAGGTTTGTAAATAATTGATCACCGTTTTAATGGCGTCATAACAAATTCATCGAAATTCTGCGCTTGATCTATGGTTAATTAATTAAAAAGTTTCCCGGTTGCCGCCGATGACAGGGCATTTCGAAAATCCTGAACATCCAGTCTCGTTAAAATTTTAACGACGTTATAATTTTTTAACGAGCGTCCTCGACTCGATCCTGGCAGAGTAATTAAATAAAACTCCGACAATTCTACACTTCATTAACCACCGTCCCGTCAAATCCACGCTTCACTAATTAATTTCCCGCATTCGTTAATCGCGTTGATGTCGCGTTAATTAATACCTCGATACTCCTACATTACACTCCCTGTTGAATAGCGTTCTATAAAACAATTATACGAATCGGTACTTTCCATCCCAAGATTTTCAACAACTTGAATTGTCACGAGAACGATGGATATTCATATATATCGCGATACGTCATTTCGAAGTTGAAGATGTCGAAAATATCACGAATTAAGTAAAATACTATATTATTAATATTATTCCTGTAAAGAACGAAACTTCAACTCGTTAAAGTATTTCCAACGTTTGTTCGATCATTTTATCTCTGGTGATCAACGATCAGCTCGCCGAGCCTTCGTTCTTCACACCTAGATAGTGGACTTTATTAGCAAGAGGCGACGGGTTTGCGGTGTAACGGTATCGTTTCTGGTTTCTAGCGCGGGTTTTATTTGTTTCCAGGCCCGCCGGAATCGCGGCAAAAATAATGGCAGGAAATATAAATTTTGCCGAGCGGTGACGGCGA
>NW_006263384.1:149358-154704 GCF_000469605.1 Apis dorsata
ATAAGGCGGCTGGCAGACTGGTTCCACGCCGTCCGAGTCGGCAACGACACTCTTTTAATTACTTTATTATTTGCTCGCCGAACCGTTTCGCCACCGATCGAACCTCGCCTCCGTTGGACAGAGATCGAATACGTGAAAATTGAAATCGAGGCCAAGAAAAGGGGAAGATTCGAAAAAGTCTTCTCTACCCTTTCTTCGATCGATATCGAGCGAGAATATAATATCGAGAGAATCGCATTCGTAGATTCCTTCAAAAAATAATAATAAATACGACTTAAAATAAAACGTGTGTTACGGAAAGAAACGTAAAAGGAGACACTTCGATCTATATATTAGAAAAAAATCTCTCCAACGTGATCAAGAAGAATTATTCTTTATCGAGAACGTATACGAAGCATTGGCTAATCTCGGAACAGGATGTATTAGAAGAAACACGACACGCTGCCGCAAAGGCCGCGAGTACACGGTACGCCAAAATTTCAAGGGTGGAAAATAAATGAGGAACGAGGAGGATAGGCGGAGGGAGGGGTGGGGAGGGGAGGACGGACGGTTGTATTTCACCGTCTCGGTTCCATGGGGCCCGCTATACATAACGCTGGCCCCCTCACAAAGGGCTCGTGGTGAGATGGTAGCCTACAAGATCGGATAATATGGGTAGTTATTTGTCGGCGCCGATGTTGGTTTTTCGATTCGGTGTGTTGGCCCGTGCGTGTGAGGCCCCCCGCGGCGCGGACCCGCTCGCTACGGGGCCCGATACCCCCACCACCGCCCGTGTTTCCTTCGTCCTTGCCCCCTCCCTCCCTCCCCTGCCCCTTATCGCCACGCTTCCCATCACTTTTCGCGCTCTCCGTCCGCCCGTCGGTCGCCGACGAGAGATCACCGGCTAGATTAAACGCGAAATGGGCATTAATAGGGAGCCCCCTCCCCTCCTTTTCTCGACAGATACACGAGAAAGACACGGGTGATTTTTCGAAGATTTTCAAAGAGCCTCGAATTTGATTCTTCGATTCGCTTCTAAATCGTTGTTAGATTTTTCGTTGCTAAAAAGAAAAGGAAAATCTCGATTGCGATAAATGCAATATTGGAAGTGTAATTTATTTCGAAAAATCTTGAATAATAAAATTGGAATTCGATCGAATTCCAATACACAATTGGCACATTGAATTATCGCAATTTGAAACGTCAAATTTCGTTTCGCCACAATTCAAGACGGCAGCCACGAAGCATCGGGGTTTGGTCGTTCGCTTATCCCTCGCGGTTCGTCTAATCGCAATAAACCGAGAGAGGCGAGAGCCGTTAAGCAGAAAAATATGGACACCGGCACGGAGGGGTGCAAACGACGTGCGGAACGGTGTGTTACGGGGAGAGGGAGAGGGGAGGATGGGAGAAGGGGCCGACTGCCGCCACACACATGCTGCGTCGAGAGGCGTCCGTAACGTCTTTTAATCACGAAATGAGCCGGCTCTCTTCAAACGGCCAAGGGGCCCACGGTCCTCGGTTGGCCGAATTAAGTAAATCAATAAATAACGAGGATACCTCGGCAACACCTGCGCGCACCTCTCCTCGCCGGCACCGAGTAACAGGATTTACGGCGCAGGGCGCCGCGTCGCGCCGATTCTTCTCTCTCCCTCCCTCTCTCTCTCTCTCTCTCTCTCTCTCTCTCTCTCTATGCCATCGTCTCGCCGATCTCTTCCCTCGATTCATTTTCTGAATGTCGCCCCGTGAATCCTAGGGACGGATTTTACTTGGTGAAGGGAAACTAAACGAGTGAGTTTTTTTTTTTTTTTTTTTTGATAACGAAGAAAATACAGTAAGTGATATTTTTTTATTATTATTGGGATATATCTAGGCAGTTTTTTGAATGATTGGAAGGAAAGTTGGGAAGGAATGCTTTTATATCTTTTATAGGATAGCAGAACGTGTTTGTTCCAATGTTTGAAGTATAAAATTTAAAATAGATGTTTAAAAGTGTAAATCGAAATTCTTTTTTTTTTTTTTTTCAGATATTGTCACTTGCACTTTCTCTCTTTATCGATCCAATGTATATTACAGAAATGAATTATATAATAATTAAGGAGCATACCTTTCTCTCTCTTTTTTTTTTTGATAATGAAGAAAATACAGTAAGTGATATTTTTTATTATTATTGGGGTATATCTAGGCAGTTTTTTGAATGATTGGAAAGAAGTGGAAAGGAATGCTTTTATATCTTTTATAGGATAGCAGAACGTGTTTGTTCCAATGTTTGAAGTATAAAATTTAAAGATAGATGTTTAAAAATGGAAATTCTTTTTTTTTTTTTTTGATAATGAAGAAAATACAGTAAGTGATCTTTTTTATTATTATTGGGGTATATCTAGGCAGTTTTTTGAATGATTGGAAAGAAGTGGAAAGGAATGCTTTTATATCTTTTATAGGATAGCAGAACGTGTTTGTTCCAATGTTTGAAGTATAAAATTTAAAGATAGATGTTTAAAAATGGAAATTCTTTTTTTTTTCAGACATTGTCACTTGCACTTTCTCTCTTCATCGATCCAATGTATATTACAGAAATGAATTATATAATAATTAGGAGCATACCTTTCTCTCTCTTTTTTTTTTTGATAACGAAGAAAATAGAGTAAGTGATATTTTTTATTATTATTGGGATATATCTAGACAGTTTTTTGAACGATAGCTTTTAATCTTTTATAGGATAGCAGAACGTGTTTGTTCCAATGTTTGAAATACAAAATTTAAAATCTAAAGATAGATGTTTAAAAATTCTTTTTTTTTTTTCAAACATTGTCACTTTCTCTCGATTCGTCCAATGTATATTACAGAAACGAATTATATAATTGTTAATTAAAATTAAGAAGCATACCTTTCTCTCTCTCTTTTTTTTTTAAACGAAAATTAGCAATGCAAATTATATCTGTTTACCGCGTACATTTTTCTTTTTTTTTTAAATTAATCGATGAACTAATTCCGCCATAGAATGGTGTCCAGTGTTGGGATCCGTTATCGCGGTTTCACGCCACGCATAAAGGCAATAATTTACGTGAAATCGGACGTTCGGGATGCGTGGATCGGGCGCAGGTCAACGCAGCTGCACACATTCTCGCGATCCGTCTTTATTAATTTTAATACGGTATAGGAAGAGATAAGAAGAGGCGGTAATGAGGCCGCGGTTGAAAATACGATAAGGAAAAAAGGAATGAAAACGAACGATCCGTATCCCTGTCGGGCATTCGTGTGTAATGCGTGGATCCAGCTGTTTTCGTTTCTCTAATTTTCGCGATTCACAGTCTCCAATTTCAACAAATTGATAACGCAACCGCACCAGTTATTCGATCATAAATCGGGAATCGAGTTTTGTTTTCGTTTTAAAACATTGTTAAATCCCATTTACGTGTATATATAATGGATATACGTAATGATGGCAATATATACACGTTATGATTTTTTTTTTTTTTTGTGGATTATCACTTGATACTTCAGATTGGAATATTTTTAGAAAGAAAAAAAAAAAAAAATGTAATAAAAATTTTTGAGGTGTTATTCAAAAATAATAACGTTATTGCCTTTAATACATTCATTGTTTTCATAAATTGTTACAAATCGAATACATATTTGAAATGTTGCTCGATTTCGAATTTCTCTCAAAGTAATTTCGCTTAGATTCCTACGTTTTAGGGTTAGTTACACACAAATCCATCCTCTTGTTAAATATAATTGAGAATCGAGATGAGCTTGGAGAATGGAAATCTTCGAATCAGAAGAAATAATACTTAATGGAATAGGTAAAAGGAGGAGGGGGGAGGGAGAAAAATAAAAGGAGGACGAAGCAAAAGACGACGATTGCGAAAAGGCATCGCTTATTGGTAGAAAACGTGTCTTGGACGACGACAATTATGGGAATGGTAACAACAACAAAGGGTGTATTAACGAAAATGGGAACGAGCGTGTTGCGCGAAGCAGGAAGCCGGGATGAGAGGGAGAGGCGCGTGTAAAGAGGACGCATAAAGAAAGACGCGGTGGAAAAAAAAGAAGAAAAAAAAAAAAAATAATCCGAGAGGATAACGCAACCAACGTTCCATATCCACGAGACCTCGTAAATAATAATTATCATGAGAATGATCGGGAAAAACTCGGGATACAGGGGGGGAAAAAAGCTTTCGATAGTAGCGATTTATGGCTTCGTATTCACAATGGACCTTGGATTAGACACTGGGAAACACGAGTTTCCTGATATTCCGGATTCCAATAGGAAACCTTATTCTCATCTTGGAACGGTGGATGGATGAGACAAGAGCTCGTTACGAGCCGTTAAGATATTACGATTTTTGTTTGGAATAAAAATTATTAATTATATTTCTCGTAATTTATTTGGAAATGAGGATCAATGGATATATATATATATATTTAAATAATAAAATTAAACGAGAAGAAATAATCCTCTGAGAATAAATAAATTAATACTCGTTATATTATCGATGAATGAACAGTATTATAGAGTGATATTGTTTAAAATTATTTATTTGAATATGATAAAAGAAAAAATATGTACATGTATAAAGGAAGAAAGGAGTGAAGAAACGGAGTTATTTATCCTCCATGAGACTCTCTTCCCGATAAATTACCGAATAAAACAGAGAATGGCTCGCAATCCTAATCCTTATACACTACGAAGCTATCAAGCTTCCATCGTGGCAAAACAGCTGGTAAACGCCATCAACGAGCCATTAAAATCCAACTTTGGCAAAAACTCGTCCCCCATTAAGAGAAGAAACGAAAGGAGGAAATTCCTCATTGATGCACACAGGAAACGAGTCCTCGATTCCTATTAAAGCATCGTGTATCACTTGTCGTTCGTGGCTTAATTTCTCCCCAATCGTTCTACATCGATGCGACCCTACATTTGAAGATTTTGGTTAATCGAAAAATGATGATATCAGGAGATTACAATTGTTTGATCAAAGTTTTCATTATTATTCGTTCCTCTCGCTACTTATGATTTCAAATTTCACATAGAACGTTCGATTAAAACAACTGTCAACGTAAATGAAGTTGAAACGAATAGAGATGTATTAATTATGGGGACAAACAGTTGATTGTCGCCTGTGTTCGAGAGCTCGAATAATAGGAGATAATTCTCATTAGATAATTGGCTCGAATAATTAATCGATTGAAATATCTTTCTTAATCATAATAACATTTATAAAGAAGACTCTTTTTATAATAAAAACTAACAACGTTTACAAACTACACACACACATATATGCATAAAAAGATAAACTCTTTTCATTGCGCGAACATTAAAATATCAAACTCGACGTATCGGCCTCGAGAGCCAACCCCCCCCCC
>NW_006263384.1:154957-159604 GCF_000469605.1 Apis dorsata
GACACTCGGAAAAAGGACTCACGATCCTCGTCGCAACTTTGTCCAATTTCGTCGATCGACGGACAGAGAAAGACGCGAGAAGGCGAGGCGAAAGGGATCTTGGGGACGAGGGAGGAGGAGGGAGGGACCGGTAGCCAGCAGCGAGCGCCATTTCGCAAATTGAAATGGAACGGGGCGGCGGGTTTTTTTCTCGCCGTTTAACCGTAATACGCAGCGCGTTTATCCGCGTGTACGGGGGCCCCCGGCAAAAAGAGGAACTGGCGCGTACAAACGGCAAGGAAATATTGCTCGGTGTCGGCGCGCGAAAATTTATTGCCGAGCCTGCTGTCGAGAGCCGAAGGCCGCGGCCGGGATGGAAACAGGGAGAGTTCTCGGGAGAGAGAGAGAGAGAGAGAGAGTATTTGGACGTGTGTTGCCCTGTTGGAGAGAGAGAAAGAGAGAGAGAGAGAGATAGGAATGGAAGCGGGGAAATGAGGAAAGTGAGGAAAGGGAGAGGAGGGGGAAATAGTGAATGAGCGGCCGAGGAGAGAGAACAATGGGGGTGGAGAGGAGAAGAGTAGTAACGTATCGGAAAATATCGAAGGATATAGTTGAGATTGGTCGTTTGACAATTGAGGAAAGGGTAAGCGAGCGAGAAGAGAGTGGAAGAGGAAGAAATGTATACGCGAAAGAAACGAGAAAGATATAAGGGAAATAGATTAGGCTTTGATGAAGCTTAACGGGGAAGAGCGTCGGTTTCTCGGCTAATCGAAAATCGTGAGACGAAGCTCGTGGTGCGTTAAATTATCCCCGCAAAACGATGTCCCAAGCCGAGGTTCCTCCTCTTTCTTCCTTTCGATCCGTTGCACGGGTTGGTGGAGAGGCATATCCGTCAAGTCGGCTTTTTTCTTTACGGGTCGCCGTGATTCGCCGCGACAAATAGTCCGAGTGAAACGAGTCGTGGAGTCGCGGTTGGAAGCGCTGCCTTCTTGGATCCTGACGCATGGGGCAAAGGGAAATTCGTGGGGATCTTATGAGCGATGCCTCCGACCGAGCTCGTGGTCCAACGTTTTATTCGTGGACCACGACCCTTTTGCAGCGTGCTTTCCGCGCGAGTGTGCGGGTACTCGAACACGCCTGCTCGAATTATTTTCGCGATTTCGTGTTTATATGAAGAAGAGGATGAGAAACGATTGTGTTTTAGGTATCGAGCACGTTAATTGTTGGCTATCGTAAGATTTGATGACAAAAATAATAGATAATCGTACATTTTACGATTTTTCATCTTCTTGATAAAATTTAAAATTTCGCGATTTCGCGTTCATATGAAGAAGAGATTGTCTTTTAGGTATCGAGCATTGATGGCTATCGTAAGATTTGACAAAAATAATACATAATCGTACATTTTACGATTTTTCATCTTCTTGATAAAATTTAAATTGGCAAATATGCGCATTCTTTTAAGTAGATACACTTGTATATTTCTTATTGTATATGAAAGATCGGGTAAAATGATTTTCTTTCGTTTCCTTTTTTTTTCTAATTTTAAAGCGAATGTGTAAAATGTGAGAATAAATTAAATATAACGAATCTCCTCGTTTATTAACAAATACTTGATCGATTTCGAATCCATTCTCGAATCTCTGTGAGGAGAAATAAGGTTTCCATGCAAAAGCAATAGATTTCTACAGTTAAAAATATCGAATATCGAAAAATTTATACCCGATTCCTCAAACGACGCAAGGATGTCTTCCGCGAATATACTCGACCCACGGAACTATAAAATATTCTCTCGCCGTTAATTCATCGAGCCTGAATCCCGAAGGGGCGATATTCTCTCGCAAGACTCGGCTCGTAAATAAATATACGTAAAGAAGGAAAAAAAAGGGGGGGGGAAAAGGAAAAAGAAAAATCGGGTCGAAATTTATACATGGAACACTCGGAGCGGTGTATTATACGAATATCCGAACGCCCTGGCCGCGGCAGCGCCATCGATAACGCGCTTTCATCGCGAATACTTGTAAAAGTTCCACGAAGGGCGGAACAACAGGTTCCTCGAAGCACTTAATTCCCGATTCCCAACAAAACGTCCTCGAGAGCGGGCCGCGTTCGAGAGAAATCTCGCCGGCCAGTTAAAGGATTCGAAACAATCTCGTTCGATGGGGGAGGAGGGGGGCACTCGAACCATTCGCTTTCGCCGATTTTCACTCGAGGAACACTAGGTATTTCTATTTCATTCGGGATTAATTTTTCAATCGATCTTTTGTAAATCCAGATTCGACGCTTGCCTTCGTTTTTCTTCAGGGAAAATTTCGAATCGAACGAATGATTATTCTATCCAATTATATCGTAATGGTATTTCATATATACGTGTCTTTTTGATCTATACAAAGATATCGTATTAAAAACATTAACGGAGGGGAAGATGTGAATCTCAAGAGTAAGTTATCCACCCCAATTTTTTCAAATTTTTCATTACATAATTTCTTTCCTAAGATTAAACGATCTATATAAAATAATCCAACTAGATGTGCGCCAATGCTTGTCTTGATTTTTATCCAGAGAAAATTTCGAATCGAACGAATGATTAACCTATCCAATTATATCATATACATGTCTTTTTGTACAATAGTATTAAAAACACTAATGGAGAGAAAGATGTGAATCTCAAGAGTGGTAAGTTATTTACCCCCAATTTTTTTATTTTAATTAATTATTCACCCCTAATTTTATACTAGAATTTTCATCATATTGCATAATTTCTTTCCAAGATTGAACGATTTATTATCGAATCGAACGAATGATTAACCTATCCAATTATATCATATAATAATATTATATATATTTTTATACGATCGTATTAAAAACACCAACCGAGAGAAAGATATAAATCTCAAGAATGGTAAATTATCTTCCCTCTCCCTAAATTTTTCTCCTAATTCTACACTAAAATTTCCATCACGTTGCATAATTTCTTCCCTCGAAATTAATATAAAAACAAAATAAATAAATAATAAATAAATAGGTAAATATAGGTAATAAATAGAGTAATAAATAAATAGTTTTAAAAGAAAGAGCAATATAAACACTTCTAAAAGTGTTCTCGATGATAAAGAGAGAGAGAAAAAGAGAGAATTTTTCGAGTATAAATTTTCCCCCATTATAATACCAGCGGATATCTCTCAAGTTACCCAAGGGTGCGCGGCGTTAATAAACTGAGGAGGGGGAGGGGGAGTGAATTTTCTCTAGCCGACCGTGCGAGTATAAATTTCGCGGATAATTCCAATCTATCAGGCTTACGTAAGCGCGTAACTGGGCAGTAACTGGGTAGGAGAGAGTGGCGCAAAACACCCACGTGCGTTCCCTCGCCGTGCGAAAGATGCTATCTCGCGTTGACGGGATGCATTACAAAATTATGCAAAGCGGCGACTCTCGCGATTAATATCTTGCGGAGAGAGGTCTCCACTCGCTTCGTCCTGGCTTCTACGCTACTTGCCACCGGTGACGAGTAAATCTTTTAACGAGTAAATCCGCGCCTCCTCGATTATTCCCCCCCTCCCCTCGAGATATTTCATCACTCGGCCCAAATTTCGCTTCACGTTCGATCGAGGTCCTCTTTAATTAAAATTTCGATTGAAGGATATTAGGGAAGGAGAATAGTCGTGTATATTTATCTTTCGATAAAACAGGAAGAGTGATTAAGTTCAAGAAGAATTACTAGAAGAAAAGATTCTAGAAAAGATTCTGGAAAATTTGATGAGACTATTATGGAAAAGCAAGTACGTAAAGCTACGATAAAAAGAAATAGAGAAAGAAATTTCATTCAATATATTCATTAATATATTCCTCCTCCCCCTTGATAATCCTTGAAGAAGGAGCGAAGGAAAGAGTTCTTTCGAAACGAACCTGTCTGGTCAACCTCGAAACCTCGAAGGGAGCAGTTACGAGGCAAAAGGTATGAGAAGAGGGAGAGAGAGAGAGAAATAAAGAGAAAAAAGAAAAGTGCACGAGGAACGCGATAATCGGTCGCCGACCGGAAGGTGCTAACGGAATTAAGCCAGCGTTTCCTTACTCCTGGCCAATTTCTTGTGTGGTCCTCCTCCTTCTCCCCTCCCCTCCTTCTTTATGGCCGAGAAGGGTAAACGAGACGATAAATCTTGTATGCTGCGTGCACACAACGTGCGCGCGCACGTTTATATCGGGCCGCGTAATTAGGCCGAGACACAACAGGTGAGCAGTTTGCGACACAGCTGCTGCTGTCAGGGCTTTCATCGGGCCCTCACGTTCCTCTTTATTCACGTTCCGTTCAATCGATCGAATGGAAAAACGCGAAATTCGAATGATAGTTGGTTGTTGCAAGTCAAGTCAAATTATGAGAATATTAAGAAGCTGCGAAAGAAACGCAAACTTCTCCTATTCTACTATTGAAGAATAGTATTGGAAGAATAAATTAGATATTTGGAATTTAAGAGAGGAGTAATTTTTAGGGTAGAATGATTAAACACTGTTAATTAGAAAATTAAGTATAATTTTGTATGCAAATGTGATTGTTGGAAATCAAGTCAAACTATAAGAATATTAAGAAGCTGTGAAAGAAATACAAGTATGATATGCGAGCTTCTCCATTGAAAAATAGTATTGGAAGAATAAATTAAATATTTGGAATTT
>NW_006263384.1:160331-164172 GCF_000469605.1 Apis dorsata
AGTATAATCTTGTAATATAATTATTGGATCAAATTATAAAAATATTAAGAAATTGTGAAAGAAATACAAGAATGATATTCGAGCTTCTCCTATTCCATTGAAGAATAGTATTGGAAGAATAAATTAGATATTTGGAATTTAAGAGAGGAGTATTAAAATTAAGTATAATTTTGTATAATTATTATATTTATTAAGTATAATTTTTAACTATATTATATACAAATATGGTTGGATCAAATTATAAGAATATTAAGAAGCTCTGAAAGAAATGCAAACTTCTCCATTCCATTGAAGAATAGTATTGGAAGAATAAATTGAATATTTGGAATTTAAGAGATTAAAAAGGATTATTATAATTTTTAGGATAGATTAAATGCAATGCATATAATATCTCATATAAAAATATGAGACTATCATATCGATTGATTCTAAAAATGATTTTTAAATTGTAAAAATGAAATATATCGCTAACGTCATTTTATGATTTTTCAGGGATAAGAGGACTAAGACGCAAAGGCCGATTAACGCGAGCAATTACAAGCGGCGCTGACTGAAAATAACCCGTAAAAGTTGTCACCGCCTATAAACTCGCCGCTCCGTTATTCTCGGTTCTCGCGATACTCCTCTCCAAGGGGGTAGATGTTATCAGGTGGCACTTCGCTCCGAGCGAACCGTCACCCGTGAAGCTTGGTGGACCTCTCCAATTTTAGCCCCCCCTAATTAGCTCGAATATTTCCTCCATCTTGAGACCCTTTGACCAAACGAGAGAATCGAATTACGCAGAGTGGAAGAAGTTTTCCCTTTTGGAAAAACTTTATATTTAGCAGTTCAATTTATTCTGTATTCAATATATTCGTTTCGTACTTAAACTAGAAATAGAATATTGTCACGAGCTGTGATATTAAGACACGTAAGAATTTTATTTGTAACAACGTGAGTGTAATATTTATCTTCAAATTTTTATATAAATAGCTCGTATAATTTAGAATTAAAATCGTTCCAATATTTCAAAGTTGGTTCGATGTCTCTTGAAAAAAGTTTTCCATCGCTATTGCGTTTTCCAAAATGTTGAAAAATATATATATATATATATATATCTGAACGGCGTTTTTCGACAATCCTTAAAAAACAAAACGGATTTCTGTTTGACCGTACGCATACGGGCGCAAAATATAAATAATAGTATCGATGGAAAAAAATATTAAACCGATACATTGTTTATAAACTATATAGACTATTATCGACGGGGAGATGAATGGCGCAACAAAGTTGGATCTCCGTGGAATCGATTACAAAGTCGACAGGTTCGCGCAAAGCTGCCACGAGCAGACTGTAAGACGGTGTTCCGCTGTCAGCTTAGGGTAAAGCCGATTACGGAGCGGTGAAATTCGAAAGATAGAGGCTTTTAGTCCTCCATGTCGATGAATCGTCTCTCCATCCCACGTTTTATCACGTTTCGTTCCCTCGATGAGGTTGATGACGTTTAACATCGAGAGGGCGGAAAAGATCCGCTACAAAGTGAATAATATTTCTCACGATATATATATATATAGTCTTTCTTTACTACAACAAAATAAATATAATAATAAAAATATGTTTTCCAACATTTTTGGATAATTTTTCTTTATAAAGCTTGTTGTTTCTTATCCTATTTCGCGTCGTGTAAATCACCGTGATTCGATAATAATCAGACTTGAAGTATATTGATTCTATCCTTAAATAAATAATATATATATATATATATCGTTCAATAATTACAATTAAAAATTTCCAGTTTTTTGAATACTGAGAGGAAACCGAATTACGCGATCTTATTTCGAAACATTTAAAATCATTTCCCGTAAAATTCGTAGTTTTACGGAATTAATTCGTTGTAGCGTGCTCGGCCGGTATATGGAAAATACACTATATATATATATATANCAAAAAGAGAGAGGGAAATTGTGAAAAAACGAGATTCGGATCACAGATTTTTGAGATTGTTAGGAAATAGGGTAACAAGGAATAAAGTATATAAAATCAAAGAATATATATATATATAAAAACAGAAAAATTGTGGATAAGATGGAGAATGAACGAAGAAGGAGCACTGTTTACTATCATAAAAACCATTGATCAACCATTGTGAAGATTAAATATAATGAGAAACAAGAATATTTAATATATTATTCTTTAATATTAATATTCCTTATTTATTAATAATTATCAAATATATATCAAGATATTTCAAAGAAATTTGACGAAGAGTTAAACCTGACACCGTGTCAAATGAAATGCAAAGAGCATCGGTGTAAAACAATTTTTGAAGAGCTCGAAAACGTGAAGAGAGATAGAAGGATCCGAGTTCGAGATAAAGGAAACCGAGGAGAAGAGAAGGAATCGGGAAATGAACGACCGATCTTCATCCTCCTCCGAGCTTGCTCGGGTAACGCGATCGATGCGCGATATCGATGACTGAAGCTGCAATGAACCGAAACGGCCATCTTCTTCGACGTGGCAGGGTACGGGACAAATGCAACAAATTCCCTCGATCCGTTCAACGAAGAGGAACGAAGAAGAATCGAGAGCCGACAAAGATGAAGGGAGGAAAAAAGAATATATATTTGAAGGAAAACGTTTCGTGTTCGAAGATAATCCATTCGAAATGAATTATTTCACACCGAGGACCAAGACCTCGACTTATCTTCGACAAGTTCTAATGAAAAAAAAGAATACATTCTCTCCCTCTCTCTCTCTCCTATGTTCCACAATCGACAATCTCGTCTCTTCCTCGAATCGGAATTACGAGCAATCATTTCTTTTCTTTCCTCCAAAGAAAGTTGGATCGTCGATCGAGGGGATCGATAGGGAGGCTAAGCCACCGTATATAAAGTTGTCCTTCAGGCATTCTCCATATAATCCAGAAGCTGGAAAGCCCCCCCTTGTGCGGCCACGACACTGTCGCTGTTGGCCGTCGTTTGTTACACGTCTGCCACCCTCCCTCCCCTCCCCCACGAATAATTCTCCTTCCTACGGCTCCTCGCCACCACGGTTCGGATTTTNGGTTGAACTGCGGGGATCATCTGATTGCGTGCACCCGTGTGGAACATCCAATTCCTCCAATTAAGCTTTCGCACTTTTTGATGCCGAGGGAAACGCGGTCTGCCTGGCTAGAGGGGGGAGGGGTGGAATGGCAGAGGAGATATGGGTGGTGGAGATTAAAGAAAGGAGAGGAGAGAAGAATAGTGGAGGCGCGCGGAAATTGGAGTGAGGAGGGTAAAGGTCGCGGAGGGGAGGGAGGAAGGGAGAAAGGATTAAGCCGCTTGTTGAAAATCCGGCGGCATTAAGGGCGTCGCCGGTCGATTGGATTCCAGTCGGCTCGCGTGACAATTGACTCACGTCATCAGCGTGATCCGCAATCTCGTCGGGGAAGGAGATTGCTCTGCAAAATTCGCCGCGTTATAAAGTTTGCGGCTTGACGCCAGGGGAGAGGGAGGCGTTTCCGTCCTTTTCCAATTTCCTCCCCCCGCGACTCCTCTTTCTTTTTCCACGCTATTTTTCTCTCTTTCTTTTCGTTTCGCGACGCGTGCACGTTTCTTCACGTTCGAGATGATTCGATCGATTCGAGGGACAGAAATTGGCCGTTTTTTCGATTTTTGAACGCGCGAGAATTGGGAAGAAAGAAGAATTGAATATCAATGTTTCGTTTTCTTTAAATGTAAAACTATTATTGGTCGTTCATTTAAAAAAAGGAAAGTAAGAAATAGTAGGCGCGTTAGAAAAGCGAAGAGTCGCTTTCTTTCTTTCTTTCTTTTCTTTTTGCGACGAGTGCGCGTTTTTTACGTTCGAGATGATAGAAATT
>NW_006263384.1:164183-164401 GCF_000469605.1 Apis dorsata
ATTTTTCGATTTTTGAACGCGCGAGAATTGGGGAGGAAGAAGGATTGAATATTAATGTTTCGTTCTCTTTAAATGTAAAACTATTATTGGTCGTTCATTTAAAAAAAGGAAAGTAAGAAATAGTAGATGCGTTAGAAAAGCGAAGAGTCGCTTTTTTTCTTTCTTTCTTTTCTTTTTGCGACGAGTGCGCGTTTTTTACGTTCGAGATGATAGAAATT
>NW_006263384.1:164423-170795 GCF_000469605.1 Apis dorsata
GTTTTTTCGATTTTTGAACGCGCGAGAATTGGGGAGGAAGAAGAATTAAATATCAATGTTTCGTTCTCTTTAAATGTAAAACTATATTGGTCGTTCATTTAAAAAAAGAAAAGTAAGAAATAGTAGGCGCGTGAGAAAAGCGATTCTTCGCTTTCTTTCTTTCTTTCTTTCTTTCTTTCTTTTTGCGACGAATGCAATGTTTTTTACGTTCGTGATAAAAATTGGTCGTTTCTCGATTTTTGATGAGGATTGAACATTAGTTTCAATATTCGTTCTGTTTAAATGTGAAACTATTATTATCGAAGTGGTCGTTCATTTCTGTATCTGCTTCGCGACGTAAAAAAGGAAAGTTAGTTCAGGATGATTCGATCGATTCGAGGGACAGAAATTGGCCGTTTCTCGATTTTTAAACGCGCGAGAATTGGGAAGAAAGAAGGATTATCAGTATTATATAAGGAATATCAGTATTATATATTTTATTATTCGTTCTCTTTAAATGTAAAACTATTATCGGAGTGCTTCGTTTCTGTATCTGCTTCGCGACATAAAAAAGTAAGAAATACTAGGCGCATTAGAAAAGCGACTCTTCGCTTTCTTTTTTTCTTTTCTTTTTGCAACGTACATATTTTAGATTTGAGATGATTCGATCGATTCGAGAGACAAAAATTATTCCGTTCTCGATTTTTGAACGCGTGAAAATTGGAGAGGAAGAAGAATTGAATATTAATGTTATCAGAGTGATTTTTGCATCTGCTTTGCGACATAAAAAAGGGAGCTAAGGAATAGTAGGCACGTTAGAAAAACGATTTTTCGCTTTCTTTCCTTCTTTTCTTTTTGCAACGCGTGCACGTTTTTTGAGATGATAGAAATCGAGAATCGGTTCTCGATTTTTGATGAGGATTGAACATTAGCGTTTCAATATTCGTTCTATTTAAATGTGAAACTATTATCATTCGTTTCTGCATCTTCGCGATATAAAAAAAAGGAAGTAAGAAACAGTAGACGCGAAGAAAAGCGACTCTTCGCTTTCTTTCTTTCTTTTCTTTTTGCAACGTGCATATTTTAGATTTGAGATGATTCGATCGATTCGAGGGACAGAAATTATTCCTTAGAAAAGCGAACAAAGTATAGGAAACTTTTAACGATACGTTTCTTCATCACGTAAAATCAACGTTTCGAAATCGCTTAATTCCCCCCCTCCCCCCCTCCTTCAATATCGTTAAAAAAAAGGCAGACAAAAACTCGTCAAGTATACAAATCTCGACCCCCTCCAATCGAAACGTTAAATTTCCGCGAGCTTTCGTCCTCCCGCTTCACCCCTTCGCTCCAATACAATCGTGCAAACTACAACGTCGCCTGGAACGTCGTAAATCCGTGGTGGAAACGATCCGGTCGATCTAATAACCAGGACGGGGGGCGCCCTAATATGGGTGGACACGGTGGACAAAAACCAGCACTAATTTCACAAACGAATAAACGCCGCCCGGAGACGAGTCGAGCGTGGAAAACGAGGAGGAGAGAGGGAGGGAGGGGGTGAAAGGTTCTGCCGAGATGGAACGCGATAACGCGTTGGGGTGATACCGATACACGATCCGGCGGCTGATGGAGNTGAGTCAGCTACCCCCCCTCCCAACAACAAGATTCGCCCCTCCTCAGAAGTGCGTTGGATTTGTCCACTCCGCGACTCTATCGATCATCCACGAATTTGGGCTTGGATCCCGCCTTATTTCTATTTCGCGCGGAAATATCCTCGATCTTTCCTTCCAGAAATGGAAGAGTTTATCGCTATCGTACGAGTTTCCACGCGTATGATTTTACTATGATTTTTATGACGGCCGCGTTTTGTGCCTCGATTTCTTACGCTTTCACGAATTTTATTTAGTCGAAGACTAAAGATATATAAATTGTGCGTATAAACTCGAAGATAATATAAATTCAAGAATCGTGAGACGAAGAATACAAGAATGGAGCAAGTTCGTTCGATTTCGAGTAGGGATATTAGAGAATTATGCGAAAACCGGTCGAACATTTTTCGAAAGGGCCTCCAAACGTTCTAAAAATCGTTCGATTCCGTATATATCTCGGCTGTCCGGATCTAATTGCATCGGTTCCAAGGGGGGGGGGAGGATCCCGCAGGGACACCGTAAAGCCGATCTCCGATCGGTCTCTCGGTAAACGATCTGTATTGGCGGGGCCGGCGTGATCTTATCTCGGGCAGCGGCGGTGATCTCGCTTTGGTCGCCGTATTCCCCGCCGATGTCTATCTTTTCGACACCCTCGCCGATAAAACCGGCGTTCGGCCACCGAAGACCCGAACCCGATCTCTCTATTCGTGAACGACGATGCCAAACTCGATATCTCGCGTCTTTCCACCGCGCCCCTCTTCCAACGAGACTCCTCGAGATTCCTGGGTGGTCCAATAGTAAACGTTATTGCGATTACGAAATCCATTCTTTCAATTTTCTCGCATTCAGAAGAATTTTTCCGTTCCTAATCCAGTTATCCAGTTATATTTTCGTTCCATTATCGTCCTTTTCGTAACTTTCTCCTTCGATTCGAGCATCGCATTCTATTCCTCCTCCCCTCTATTATATTCGTTCTATTATATCCCAATAATCGTAGACTCTCGAACGTCGTGAATTTCGTCTCGAGTTTCTCTCTCTCTCTCTCTCTCTCTGTCTGTCTGTCTGTCTATCGTTCCGCGGCGCATAAAATCGAGCGGCTAAAACGCGGGGATCTCGGGCTTAATTAAGTCCGGGGGCGGAGAGGGGCCCGTGGACCCTCTGGGTGGCCACGAATTCCAGTTTCTCGATAATTGGTCGAGGTGTTTCGACACCCGACCACACCAGTCTCCGAGTATGAGGAATAAATCCGCCCTCCTCCCCTCCTCCTCTCACTCGTAGCTGGCCCTGTTGTTGGCTGATTTAAAGGGGTTGAGAGATGGTAGAACGATAACGGGAGGCGGATGACACCGCGAGAGGCGCCTGCTTACGATCGTTATGACGCCGATTAATTTGGATTGTTGGCGGGGGAGGGGGAGGGTTCAGGGGATTTCTCGATTGGGCGAGATTGAGACGTCGTCGGATTCGGTGGATAAAGAAGGGGAGGTGATTTTCAAAATTTTGAAAAAAACGGAAATTAACTCGATCCTCCTCGTATTATAATGGATCAGAATTTAGAAATTTCTAGGTGAATATTATCGTAACTTGCGTAAAATATTGTATACGATACGACACGTTTGAAGAGATTGGAAAAACTAAAAATTGTTCAAATAATTTTTTTTATTTTTCGTATTCGGATAGAATTTTTCCCCGGGAAATTCAATTAGCGCGGTGGTCGTTCGGGGATGGATTAAATTCGTTCGAATTTTTAGAAAAATTTTTAGAAAAAAGGAGGGAGGGGGGAAAAAAAAAAAAGAAAAAATTCCATCGCTCCATTGTAAATATCTACACTCGTTGCAATATGATTCCGATAAATAAATAGCGGAATCGTGTTGCAACGAGGCAAAGTGTGTTAAAATACTCGGATTTCGCGTATCGGTTCGAATCGGATGCGCTCCAATTTCCCGTCGATCGTCGGGATACCGAGTATCTGGCCGATAAATCTTTGAACAATCGGGGGTGCATAACTTCGAGTAGCCCAGAGTAAATACCACGGTTCCCGTGGAGAGAAACTGCACGATATGTGTAATTGACCGTAAAGAAACTGTGCACAGCTCCGCCCAGTGGAATATCTTGATTACGCCGGCAAAAGCTGATCAGAATGAGTGGACACGGGCATTAATCTTAACAGTGTCGGGGTTCTGTGCAATTATAGAAACGAGAAGGGAGGGGAAAAAGGAAAAAAAGAAGAAGGTGAAATCGAGAGAAGAGAGAGAGAGAGAGAGAGAGAGAGAAAGGAGAAACAAGAAGATCTCTGTGCGCATGTTGTTCATAACTGGCATGGCCGTTGAAATAATTAATCAGCGATTAATGCGTGGCTCGCAATCAGACCCTAAACAGAGATGTTTAATATTCATGAATCGGCGAATTCGCGGATCGATATATCGCCAATTTGTTCCCCCTGTTCAATTCTTTGTATCGAATTCTTCGATAATTCGTGACCAAATCTCTTTTACCTCTCTCTCTCTCTTTCATTAACGTATTATTACACGTGTATTTAGACGTACGAATTCAATTCGTTAAAAGAAAATATTTAACGTTATTCGTTTTATATATAAAAACACACAAAATACAGGGAGTAATAAAACATAGGAAACATTTTCGAATTCAATTAATTCGACTCGTAAAAATTCGATTCAATTTCGGTCAAATAATTTTTACCTTGAACAATACGCAAACGAGAGAAATCTGCAGAGATCCGGTGACGCGTGAAATTCTCGAGTTTCTGAAAAAGAGAGAGAAAAAAAACCGTTCCTCTCCATCTTCTTCTCCTCTCTCTTTGATCTCGAAACCTTGCAACCTTGGCTTCCGGTGGAGCAGCGCCTCTTTGTGACCTCTCTCATCTCTCATGGCTACAGAAGAAGAAGAAGAAGAAGAAGAAGAGACGCTTGTATCATCTCTTGGACGTTGGTTTCTGGTGGACGAGGCGCGGGTGTCAGATGCATTCGAGATAAAAAGGTTGGTTGCGCGGTTTCCGGTGCACGTACTCCCTCCATCCTGGGCGGGGGGCAAGGAGGGATGAAGGATCCCCTTTGGCTACGACCGCACGAAAACCGAAAACGTGGTGAAACTACGAAATATTCTCTCAACTCTTTTCACGAGCGGAGATAAGGATCGACGACCGTGTTCGGACCCTGTGCGTCCTGCATCCTCGAGATCAGTGGCAGCGACATGGCGCTCGTTCCGAGGCGAAACGGCCGGACAAAAAGTGATGCTTAAACCGGGAAAACGTGCAGCTTGGGAATAACACCGTTCGATATTCGCGGACGAACCGATGCGGGGAAATTAGTAAGGAGTGTGTGTGTGTGTGTGAAGAATGCGAATAACGGAAGAAGGAAACGAGAATACTTGATATTTGAGCTTGTGAAGGAGTCGAAGCGAATGGAAAAAGGATTTTTAGAGAATTAAAATAAGGGAAATGGAGAGAGAGATAAAGGAATTAGAAGAAGAAAATGTATGAATATGTAATAAGATGTACATTTTATAAATAATTTATGAAACCAAGAGAGAACAAAATAATTTGACAAAGATCTCTGAAATATATATATTGTTTCTAATAAATAATATCATGTTGCCAGTCTTCTAAAAAATGAAGAAACAAATTAGAAAGCATTGTTTTAATGAAATGAAAATAAAATAGGTGGAAGCATCCCCGAACATCATCAAATCGTTACTCGATTAATTTAAAACGTTGGAGAAGAAAAATAATTCGAGTAATTGGGGATCGAGAAGACGATGGAAAGGGAGGAGGAAGGGCTGATAACTTTCCCTCTCCGAAAGAGGGGGGACAGATAAAATTTGTGGCACGATAGGATCGAGCAGGAAGTTTAACAGCGGCGAGCGATCGATGAGGGTTTTGAGGGCAAGAAATTTGTGAGGGTTTTTTGTTAGATTCATTAGAAACGTACGATTAGCCCGTGGAAGGAACGCCGCCCTCGTAAAAGTATAATCTATAATTGGCTCGTAAAACAATAAACTCTATTAAGCTTAAAAGGGGAGGAGAGGTCGAGGTTGGATCATGGAAGTTTCTCGAAAAGCCAACGTGTACTTTAATAACTAATAACGATCGATCCAGTCTGAGTGAGAATCTTGATATCGTGATTTTTGAACGAACTGTTACCAAGCAGAAATTTTATTCCAGAGAATTACAGTTTTTTGGAATTGCAATTTAAAATGTTATTAATTTTTGGAAAATAATAAGTAGATAATGATTGCGTTTACAAATATGTACAAATATCTAATTATTGGAGGATAACGATGGAAGCCATGAATATTAAACCTTGAACCCTCGAAATTATATTTATCGTTGTATTAGACACGAATAAAGATTTCCAACCGGTATTGCGAGAGACGAGCAGGTAGTCTTCCAGTCTTCTACTTGCTCATATTGGATAATGTAATGTGCAATGATCGGAGATAACCATCGTGTACCAATTTGAAAAAAAAAGAAAGAAAATTAAACTCGATAAACTTTCCTAACCACTCGCTTGTCCAATAACCTATACGTTTCCGGATCTGGTACAACTTTTTAACGAAGCATTTAACGGCCATTTCGTTACACGATATATTTTGCTCTTATTTCTAGCTGCATGAAAACCGCACTACCTACCAAACTTCATCCAACCGCAAAATCTTGGAAAAAGATTCTCGGGAGAAAAATCTATTGCGTGAAAAAATTATGCTACAACGGAATAATTAAAAAAAAAAAAAA
>NW_006263384.1:171073-187067 GCF_000469605.1 Apis dorsata
ATATTAATTTAGAAAAATTTAATTCTTTAGGATCGATTTGAAGCGATACGAGAGATCGAAGAGGAGAACGAGTTTACGATGAAAAATAAGAGACGACTATTATTCGAGCGCGGAGAGGAGGGTCTCGAAATCTATGGATCGGTGAGGAGAAGTGAATCTAAAAGCACTCGCAGTTACTCCTTTCCTTGTGGAGATAACCGTTGGCCCCCGAGTCGCTTTCCTTCGCTTTGTTGCATGCCTGCCGATACGATCCGGTGATTTGGTCAAGCAGAGAGGCCTTAACCGGCCATTTATGCGAACGGGAGGAAGCTGAAGGGGGAACCGGAATTTCAGCGTAGCCCGACGTGACCTTATACGATGCTCGCTCGATCTCTCGCAATCAATTAGATCGCCGATAAAGACGACACCGTTCCGGAAACAACTTGTCAGCTTTTTGTTTATTCGAACGTCAGTCGAAACTTTCCTTTTCCAAGTACAAGTCGTGGAAAATTTTTACGGACCAACCCCTTCTCTTTCGTCTAACTCATTTGCCGCGACAATAACGAAAATTATTTTAAACGCTCTGAATTCTGAGTTGGAAACTTATACCGAACGTAAAATCCCAACTTTTGTTATTGTCGAAGCAATACGAGCGATACTTTTTAATTTTTAATTTTGTTTCAGGTTGAACTTTGTGTAAGATTCTACTTGATGCAGATATTAAATTTCTTTCTTGACAGTTGATATACCGAAATTTAAGTTTTCTTGGTGCTTTTTAATGCTAGACTAAGGTTACCTAATCTTTGATCACAAGACAGATCATTTTTTTAAAAAATTGGACTAATAATAATTATATTTTTACGTCAATTAGATCAAAGATCGATAAATTTATAAACTTTTGTGCGTACGAAATAATATTTCGAAGAAACATACTTATTTAAATTAAATAACTAAAACTATTTTTTTTTTTTCAGCAACAACCGATAATAAACAACGTTCTCGACGAAACACGTATCAGAGGATCATCAATGGACACCTTCGAACCCATCAGTACAGCATCTCGGATTCAGCTACCTGAGTTTAACCCCCGGTCGAAGGAACAACCCCCCACCAGCCTAACCAACCGAGCAACAATTTAATTAATTCCTCGTTCTCCGGCGACATGCCAGCAGCCGGGATCAAACGGATGAAGCGGATGTCAGGCGAGGCAAAGCCGAGAAAACGACCTCCGAGTCGTTATTACCTGTCCAACCAGCCGATGGAAGCGCGTCACCAGTCAGAGGATCCCTGTGCAGCAGGTAGCACACGTGAACGTGGTTTTCGCGAGGGGGCAATGGTGTTGGGCGACACTTGTCTCTTCGTGAAAAACTGGACGTTCCTGCTCGGTTACCAGTGGCGTCGAGACAAGCGGCCCCGCTTCGTCAACAATAAAATATTATCGAAGAACAAATGTATTAACACGATTGTATCTTTATTTTTTTAAATAAAATTTTATACAAATATCAAAGTGTTTTTTATTATTTTTTTATTATTGTATTAATTAATACGACACTTGGGATTTGATATTTCATTCTTTATTTATATTTTTTTCAGTACAAAGTTACAATTTTTGTTAAGTAGAGGAGGTAGTTTGATAGTTTCGACGAGTGTTCGTAGGGACGTTGCGATTTTATTGAAAAGTGTATTTTTTTTATAAAATTGAGAACAAGGTGAGTATGACGTGTCGACGCCAATGGAGAAGCTGAGCTCCATCCATCAGCGGTGAACGGTCGTCTTCTGGCATTCTCTACCGGTGCCCCCTTTGCCCCTTGGCGTCGTTGGACCATTCCAGTCCTCATTCCGCGTCCACCATCCTTCATTCCTTCTGAACTTTAATTCCACCGGTGCATTCCCCGTTACGTCCTGGCACGGACTAGATGTAAGAGTAGACCAATCATCTTATGGACTTTGAAGATCCAAACTTGACTGGTATATTGGGTTTAGAAGTTTGACGCTGATTTCAATGTCCCCTGCACATTAATGAGCAACGCGATAAAATAGTTAGTTTTAGTTAATCAAATATAGAGAAACGATTCTTAACACATAAATAGTATTATTAGTAATTTTAAATATCTATATATAAATAAATAAAAATGATAAAAACAATAAAAATATTTTAAACTTCGTTAAAAATACGAATACGTATATACACATATACACATATTAATATTTGATATAAAAGACTAACTAAATGTGATATAAAAAGCAATATAAAAATCAACTATTACAATCATACTATTTCTAAAGAAAAACTTTACAATTTTCCCCAAAAATTATTGGAAATGATATTCCTGTAAATTTCCAAATGCTAACACGAACGAAACTTTTGTCAAAAATTCAATTTTGTATTAGGAGAACATAATATGATAGGAGGTCGTCCCAGAGATTTTTTCCAAGAATTGTACTATTTCTTGGAAATTTCTAAATTCTTGGGCGAACGAAACTTTTGTCAAAAATTCGATTTTGTATCAGGAGAACATAATATGACAGGAGGTCGTCCCATAGATTTCTTCCAAGAATTTCACTACTTCTTGGAAATTTCCAAATGCTAACACGAACGAAACTTTTGTCAAAAATTTGGTTTTGTATCAGGAGAACATAATATGACAGGAGGTTGTCCCAGAGATTTTTTCCAGGAATTTCACTACTTCTTGGAAATTTCCAAATGTTAAGACGAACGAAACTTTTGTCAAAAATTCGATTTTGTATCAGGAGAACATAATATGACAGGAGGTAGTTCCAGAGATTCTTTCCAAGAATTTCATTACTTCTTGGAAATTTCCAAATTGTAGGACTAAAGTAATTTTTGTCAAAAATTCGATTTTGTATCAGGAGAACATAATATGACAGGAGGTCGTCCCATAGATTTTTTCCAAGAATTTCATCACTTCTTGGAAATTTCCAAATGCTAACAAGACCGAAACTTTTGTCAAAAATTCGATTTTGGATCAGGAGAACGTAATATGACAGGAGGTTGTCCCAGAGATTTTTTCCAAGAATTTCATCACTTCTTGGAAATTTCCAAATGCTAACAAGACCGAAACTTTTGTCAAAAATTCGATTTTGGATCAGGAGAACGTAATATGACAGGAGGTTGTCCCAGAGATTTTTTCCAAGAATTTCATCACTTCTTGGAAATTTCCAAATGCTAACAAGACCGAAACTTTTGTCAAAAATTCGATTTTGGATCAGGAGAACGTAATATGACAGGAGGTTGTCCCAGAGATTTTTTCCAAGAATTTCATCACTTCTTGGAAATTTCCAAATGCTAACAAGACCGAAACTTTTGTCAAAAATTCGATTTTGGATCAGGAGAACGTAATATGACAGGAGGTTGTCCCAGAGATTTTTTCCAAGAATTTCATCACTTCTTGGAAATTTCCAAATGTTAAGACAAACGAAACTTTTGTCAAAAATTCGATTTTGTATCAGGAGAACATAATATGACAGGAGGTTGTCCCAGAGATTTTTTCCAGGAATTTCAGTACTTCTTGGAAATTTCCAAATTGTAGGACTAAAGTAACTTTTGTCAAAAATTCGATTCTGTATCAGGAGAACATAATATAACAGGAGGTCGTCCCAGAGATGTTTTCCAAGAATCGTACTATTTCTTGGAAATTTCTAAATTCTTGGGCGAGCGAAACTTTTGTCAAAAATTCGATTCTGTATCAGGAGAACATAATATAACAGGAGGTCGTCCCAGAGATGTTTTCCAAGAATCGTACTATTTCTTGGAAATTTCTAAATTCTTGGGCGAGCGAAACTTTTGTCAAAAATTCGATTCTGTATCAGGAGAACATAATATAACAGGAGGTCGTCCCAGAGATGTTTTCCAAGAATCGTACTATTTCTTGGAAATTTCTAAATTCTTGGGCGAGCGAAACTTTTGTCAAAAATTCGATTCTGTATCAGGAGAACATAATATAACAGGAGGTCGTCCCAGAGATGTTTTCCAAGAATCGTACTATTTCTTGGAAATTTCTAAATTCTTGGGCGAGCGAAACTTTTGTCAAAAATTCGATTCTGTATCAGGAGAACATAATATAACAGGAGGTCGTCCCAGAGATGTTTTCCAAGAATCGTACTATTTCTTGGAAATTTCTAAATTCTTGGGCGAGCGAAACTTTTGTCAAAAATTCGATTCTGTATCAGGAGAACATAATATAACAGGAGGTCGTCCCAGAGATGTTTTCCAAGAATCGTACTATTTCTTGGAAATTTCTAAATTCTTGGGCGAGCGAAACTTTTGTCAAAAATTCGATTCTGTATCAGGAGAACATAATATAACAGGAGGTCGTCCCAGAGATGTTTTCCAAGAATCGTACTATTTCTTGGAAATTTCTAAATTCTTGGGCGAGCGAAACTTTTGTCAAAAATTCGATTCTGTATCAGGAGAACATAATATAACAGGAGGTCGTCCCAGAGATGTTTTCCAAGAATCGTACTATTTCTTGGAAATTTCTAAATTCTTGGGCGAGCGAAACTTTTGTCAAAAATTCGATTCTGTATCAGGAGAACATAATATAACAGGAGGTCGTCCCAGAGATGTTTTCCAAGAATCGTACTATTTCTTGGAAATTTCTAAATTCTTGGGCGAGCGAAACTTTTGTCAAAAATTCGATTCTGTATCAGGAGAACATAATATAACAGGAGGTCGTCCCAGAGATGTTTTCCAAGAATCGTACTATTTCTTGGAAATTTCTAAATTCTTGGGCGAGCGAAACTTTTGTCAAAAATTCGATTCTGTATCAGGAGAACATAATATAACAGGAGGTCGTCCCAGAGATGTTTTCCAAGAATCGTACTATTTCTTGGAAATTTCTAAATTCTTGGGCGAGCGAAACTTTTGTCAAAAATTCGATTCTGTATCAGGAGAACATAATATAACAGGAGGTCGTCCCAGAGATGTTTTCCAAGAATCGTACTATTTCTTGGAAATTTCTAAATTCTTGGGCGAGCGAAACTTTTGTCAAAAATTCGATTTTGTATCAGGAGAACATAATATGACAGGAGATCGTCCCAGGAATTTTTTCCAGGAATTTTATTACTTCTTGGAAATTTCCAAATTCTAGAACGGACAAAACTTTTGTTAAAAATTCGACTTTGTATCAGGAGAACATAATATGACAGGAGGTCGTCGCATAAATTTTTTCGAAGAACTTTATTACTTCTTGGAAATTTCCAAATGTTAAGACAAACGAAACTTTTATCAAAAATTCGATTTTGTATCAGGAGAACATAATATGACAGGAGGTCGTCCCAGAGATTTTTTCCAAGAATTGTACTATTTCTTGGAAATTTCTAAATTCTTGGGCGAACGAAACTTTTGTCAAAAAGTCGACTTTGTATCAGGAGAACATAATATGATGGGAGATCGTCTCAGAGATTTTTTTCAAGAATTTTACTATTTCTTGGAAATTTTATAAATTCTAAGGCGAACGAAATTTTTGTCAAAAATTCGACTTTGTATCAGGAGAACATAATATGATGGGAGGTCGTCCCATAGATTCTTTCCAAGAATTTTACTATTTCTTGGAAATTTTCTAAATTCTAAGGCGAACGAAATTTTTGTCAAAAATTCGATTTTGTATCAGGAGAACATAATATGATAGGAGGTCGTCTCAAAGATTTTTTCCAGGAATGTCACTACTTTTCGGAAATTTTTAAATTCTGGAACGGACGAAATTTTTGTCAAAAATTCGATTTTGTATCAGGAGAACATAATAGGATAGGAGGTCGTCCCAGAGATTTTTTTCCACGAATTTCACTACTTCTTGGAAATTTCCAAATGTTAAGCCGAGCGAAACTTTTATCAAAAATTCGATTTTGTATCAGGAGAACATAATATGATAGGAGGTCGTCCTAGGAATTTTTTCCAGTAATTTTATTACTTCTTGGAAATTTCCAAATGTTAAGCCGAACGAAACTTTTGTCAAAAATTCGATTTTGTATCAGGAGAACATAATATGACAGGAGGTCGTCCCAGAGATTTTTTCCAGGAATTTCATTACTTCTTGGAAATTTCCAAATTGTAGGATTAAACTAACTTTTGTCAAAAATTCGATTTTGTATCAGGAGAACATAATATGACAGGAGGTCGTTCCAGAGATTTTTTCCAAGAATTTCATTACTTCTTGGAAATTTCCAAATTGTAGGACTAAAGTAACTTTTGTCAAAAATTCGATTTTGTATCAGGAGAACATAATATGATAGGAGGTCATCCTAGAAATTTTTTCCTGGAATTTTACTACTTCTTGGAAATTTCCAAATGTTAAGACAAACGAAACTTTTGTCAAATATTCGACTTTGTATCAGGAGAACATAATATGACAGGAGGTCGTCCCAGAGATTTTTTCCAAGAATTTTACTACTTCTTGGAAATTTCCAAATGTTAAGACAAACGAAACTTTTGTCAAAAATTTGATTTTGTAACAGGAGAACATAATATGATAGGAGGTCGTTCCAGAGATTTTTTCCAGAAATTTTACTTTTTCGTGAAAATTTCCAAATTCTAGAACGGACGAAACTTTTGTCAAAAATTCGATTTTCTATTAGGAGAACATAATATGGCAGGAGGTCGTCCCAGAGATTTTTTCCAGTAATTTTATTGCTTCTTGGAAATGACGTAACTTCCCTTGAAATTTCCAAAATTTGTTGTTCCAGAAATGGCACCTAATTCTTCTCCGGATATTTCGTAATGTTAGTGTTCATATATTTTTTATTGGGGAAAGTTTTATTAGGATAGGTGGGTGAAATAAAATTATAACGATTAATTATAAATACAATTTATTAATAAATTTGTATACATTAATATACAATAATTAAGAATACAGTGATTTAATATATATAATATTAAAAATAATATAAATATTATTTGATTATGGTGAAATATGTTGATATCCTTTCATGGTAGAAGTGTGGCCATTTTTGTAAGTGGTGCCTTTATGATTATCTGAAAAAAAAAACTTTGAAATAAAAAGAAAAAACATATGTTTTATACATGAAAATATTATAATATTACAAGAATTACCTCTTTAAATTTCTCTGATAAATTTTCTGGTACTACTTCCTTCTCTTTGTATTCTTTTCAGTGACGAAATTTCAGGCAATTATCTTTTGACTTCTCTTCAATTTTGTGAGTGTTATTTGCAGCATCGAGCAAAAATACGATTTTGTATTAGGAGAACATAATATGACAGGAGATCACGTCAGAACTTTATCCGAAATTTTTGGGTAATTTTTGGAAATGATATAACTTTCCTGGAAATTTCCAAATGCTAGAAAAAACGAAACTTTGAAAAATATCAGTACAAAAATTCGATTTTGTATTAGGAGAACATAATGTCATAGGAGATCGTCTGAGAAATTTTTCCAAGTATTTCAATAATCTTAGAAATGACATCTAATTTACGGAATTTCTAAAAATTTTTACTGGAGTTCTTCGAAAGGAATTTTTTTAAGATTGTATATACTTACCTTTTACATACTTTCTTTATGCTGCTTCTTTTTTTTTTGTTTTTAATTTTTTAATCGTATCTTCAACAATTTACTCAATTCTAGAGTTCCTTATTGGTATTACTTACCTTTAAGCAATATTTCTAATTATTTTGTTTAATTGAGAAACGATTTTTACAATATTCTTTGTTACTCGATTAACAAAGTTTCATCTCTTAATATGAACAATCCATTTTTTGGACCCTCACCATTGATGGATAATTCAATCGAGGCTTTTCACACCGTGTTTAATCGTGGAAAAACGCGAACAGAACACGTGGAATGTTGCAGAATATAATGATCATGGTCGGAGGAAGCATCATATTAAATCAATTACCGATCGTGGTGCGTTCCTCCGCGAGGAAATGATAAAAATGGCGGCGCGCTCGATCGCAATAAATAAATCCCGTGTAACAGCGTGAAATTACCAGGACTCGTATTATTCAATTTCCGTGGACGCCGCTCTATCTAATAAATCGCGTTAATCGTGTTATTAATAGGTTCAATTAATAAATACGGCCGGGATCGAGCATGGCGTCGATTGGCCTTTGTACGTCGGTGTTTTATCTTTTTAATTAAAAGCCCATATCATGTGCGTGTCGCAAGGTATAATATGCTCGGTAATTGCGCGATTTTAATTTTCGATTACGCCATTTTGATACGTTATCGAAATCGATTTTTTTTCCAAATTTTTTGAGAGGAAAAAAAAGAATTTAATTCCTTTTGATTACATTTTACATTTCCATCTATTTGATATTTTTTTAATGGTATTTCGACCATTTTTATCGATTATTTTACATTCTATATTCTTCAAATGTTCAATCTTCAATAATCCTAATTTTTTTTTTAACATTTCTTCCAATAATATTCGTCTCAATCTTCAGTAGAATTTTTTAATAATTTGTCAAAAATCTATCAGATAATAATAATAAAGTAGAAATACAAAACTAAATTAATTCAAATTTTTTTATAAATTTTTTTATATGAGTATAAATTTCTCGAAAAGGATTGCGAGTAGATAAAATGAATCCAAGGATATATCAAGAATAAAAGAACGTGGTTAAACGATGCCAGTTCCGAGGAAGGTGCAAATATAATGGAAACGACGTTAAATCTAACAGAAAGGATGCCGCGTTAATCAGAATTAAGCCAGGTGTAAATCAAATAAAACGATGTTTCGAACCGTGAAACCAATTAACATGCCTTCGATGTTGCGATTATAGTTTATCCAGGCCGCTGTTACGTCGCGGCATCAGAAGATTAAAGGGAAAAGCGGAGGAGTGATCAAGGCTAATGTATTCCGATTAAACGCCATTTTTTTCACGCCAGTGTGGCGTAGCATCCAGCGGGGAGAAAAAGAGATTTACAGGGGCCGGGTGTATTGGTGGTAAATTAGCGGCCCATCGAGTTACGCGTGCTGTTAATTGCAGAATTCATTTCACAAAGGTGAAAAAAAGATGGTGGGGGGAAGGTGGGAAGAGAGAGAGGCGCAGAATGCAGGAAAACCGCGAAACGTGTCGAGTTACGCGCATTCTACGCGCCCAAATAATCGACACGATCCATCGACGAGTAATTTTTAATTCTCTCGCAAAAAAAAAAGAGAGAAAAAGAAGAGAAATGGCGGATCTGTGAGGAAAAATTGTTAAATTCGTCTCGTATCCTACGATAACGTTACAAAAGGAAATGAAAATATGCAGGAGTTAATTGAGAGAAAACTGGTTTCTATTACTTATATGGAGGCTTATAAGGAGCTAGTAATTTCGATATAATTTTCTGGAAAATAATAATATAACGTGTAATATAAATTAACGTGGAAATTGCGATTATTAGTCACGCGATTAAGAGCGCTAATCAATAAGTATCCTTTAAGATGAGAGAATATGAAATCAGAGATGATTATAAATCATTAAAATTAATAAAACGGAAAAGGAAAACAGAAGAAAGACATCCTGTCTATCATACGATATTACCATACGATTGCTTTTTGAAAATTTCAAAATTTACAATTTCTTTTTCGTAAAATATAATCGAAACATATATATATATATAATCTCAAAATTACTCGCAATTTTGCACTTTATCAAACTTCCACCGAAGAAGCATCTTTCGTTAAATTGGAAAAAAGATTGGAAATCTTCGAGGAAACGGTAAACGGTCCTCCCCTCTCCTCTCCTCCTATCTCCGGAAAAATAGGCAGGTAACGCGTCACAGAACCCATTCACCTACCCCCCTAAATAACGCCGACACCTCAGCCTCTCCTGTTTCCGTGGCGCGCGTTTTTCAACGTCGAGGCGAAAGGGGTGGCTCGCCTCGATGCGGCCCCCGAGATAACCTCCTCGTTATTTAGGGACTTTCCTCTCGGACGATCGCTCGGCCGGGACGGGCGGGGAATTACAATGATCTCACGCGGGACGCGTGACACCCCGTGCGCGTCCAAATTTTCAATCGCGCAGGAAGTCTCGATTATTCCCCGCCGCTCCTCGATAGCATCTGCCTTCGCCACGCTCTCACGGAGTTTTCGGATGATTTTCGACGGAGATAACGTGAAATTCTTATATATATTATCCTATTTTTGGGATTTTTTTTTTTTTTCATTCTTCCAAAGATGGAAGAGAAATTTCGCAGAGAAATTTGTGAAAAAATGGAAAGAGTTAAGTTAAAGCTTCGATGGAGAATCGATACGATATTGTCTTTAGGTATTTAGGAAAGCGTTGTTGATTTTGAAAAAAAGTGTATACGTATATATATATTTTAGAAATTTTGAAAAGAAACAAAAAAGGAAAGTTAAGAGTTGAGTTAAAGCTTCGTGAAGAATCGATATTGTCTTTAGGAGAGCGTTGTTGATTTTGAAAAAAAGTGTATACGTATATATATATTTTAGAAATTTTGAAAAGAAACAAAAAAGGAAAGTTAAGAGTTGAGTTAAAGCTTCGTGAAGAATCGATATTGTCTTTAGGAGAGCGTTGTTGATTTTGAAAAAAAGTGTATACGTATATATATATTTTAAAAATTTTGAAAAGAAACAAAAAAGGAAAGTTAAGAGTTGAGTTAAAGCTTCGTGAAGAATCGATATTGTCTTTAGGTATTTAGGAGAGCGTTGTTGATTTTGAAAAAAAGTGTATACGTATATATATATTTTAAAAATTTTGAAAAGAAACAAAAAAGGAAAGTTAAGAGTTGAGTTAAAGCTTCGTGAAGAATCGATATTGTCTTTAGGTATTTAGGAGAGCGTTGTTGATTTTGAAAAAAAGTGTATACGTATATATATATATTAGAAATTTTGAAAAAAAACGAAATGAAAATTAAGAGTTAAGTTAAAGCTTCGTGAAAAATCGATATTGTCTTTAGGTATTTAGGAGAGCGTTGTTGATTTTGAAAATATATATATATATATTTTAGAAATTTTGAAAAGAAACGAAATGGAAAACGAAAGTTGCTCCGTAGGTTAGAAGAGGTCTCTTTTTAACAAAAGTTTCTGAATCTTCGGTGTTATCTTATCCGTGACTGATTTCGCAACACTAATTGCGCCCGCGATATAATCTCCCCGGCTCAAGTCGGCCAAACGATACCAGCTGTCTTAAGGTTGGTCGGTGAGTCGCAGTAAAAGCAAAAGACGCGAAGAGAGGAGGGCTTTAATGAACCCCGGAGGGCTCGAAACGAGCTCTCCACCGTGACACCTTCGAGGCCAGCCTCGTGGGTGCGATCGTAAACGAATTAAGGGGTTTTCAACCGAGTTGTAAACCGATACGATTAAGGAGCGGGCTGTAAAGGGCTGTAAAGGCCAATTAACACGGGCGGTGACAACGGGATTGTAAGTCACTCCGGCTGTTACAGCTGTCGCCGTGAAAAACATCCTCGAATACCCTCATCCTCTAAAAACTCTAGTGACTCGAAAGGATTCGCTTCGGTGGACGCAGTTGGCGGTAACCACTCGCTTTGGCGAGCATATTTCAAATTCAAATTTTTTTCTTCTTCAATTCTGTCTCCATAAATAAGATTCCCTAAAAATTCCCTAGATCTCTTTCCAAACAACTCGATAAATACAATTTTCCAATCGTAAGATGAAAATCTTTCTAACTTTAATTTAAACGTTTTATTTAAAAAATATACCTAGATCCCCTATATATATTCCCCTAATATATATTCCCTGTCGAAACCAAGCTCCACGCGTCGAAAAGAAAAAAAAAAAAAAAGAAAAGAAAAGTAAGAGGGAAAGGAATTAATCGAAATTAAAGAAAGCCACGAAATTTATTTGTTACACGAATAATCTCAGGAAGGAGAATGACACGCCTCGATATTCCATTCTTTTACAAAATGGAATAATTCTAGGAGCAAAGATTCGTATCTATTTCTTGTTCTCTGGAATAGGGGAGTGACCGTGATAGTGGAGGATACCGGTCGATAAAGGAAATCTCGAGAAAAGGAACACAACGTGCTATCTTCCTCTTCTGTTTTCCGTTTCCCAACGTGGACACGCAAAGAGTTTTAAGGGGCTTCCCGTTCGACCGGCCACCGACAGGCCGGCCAAACTAGCGGCACGAAACTCGCCCGAGAGGGGAGCCGCTCATCCGGTTCTTTTCTAACGAGCACAACACGTTTCTGCAACCCACGTTTCCCTTTACATTCCAAATAAAACGTATATTTAACGGTTTGAGTTTCAGCTTAACTTGTATAATCCAGAGATCTGGATCTCCACGCGTTTCCCCTAAAAATTTTCTCCAAATCTGTATCAGTAGCAAAGCAGCGATCAAGATTCTATCCAAATAAATAAAATCCCCTAAAAATTCCCTAGATCTCTTTCCAAACAATTATACATATTTTCCAATCGTAAGACGAAAATCTTTCTAACCAACTTTAATTTAAACGGTTTATTTAAAAAATATACCCGAATTCCCTATATATTTCTTCTCGAAAAGAAAAAAAGAAAAGAAAAAAAGGAGGAGAAAAAATTAATCGAAATTAAAAAAAAAATCACGAATTTTTTTTAACGGGGTTCAATTATCGATGGAGCAAAGTTGGAGCGAAACGACACCCTGCGTGTCCCGTGGCAGTAATTATGGCGACCTTTATGGTCGGTCATTTAGTATGCTTTTTAGCTGCGGGTTTAACAGCTGTGCGTTTCACAGCTATACACACACGAAGCTGGCGTGCCGCGTTTGCTCTTGGTCGCGGGGGAATGCACGCAATCGGCGGAAGAACTATGCGTGCCCCTCGAGGAACCAGGACAACCTGTCGAAGAACCGATTATTTTCTCCAGAAATTCTTTTCGCGGAATTTTTCTCCGACTATTACGCTACATTAAGGGCGATATCGTTTACACGTAAATTGGTTCCATAATTGCCTCCTGGATGATCGGTCGGGCAATTAACGATGGTAATGAAGGGGGGAGGGGGAGGGGAATGGTGACGACATTTTTGTATCTACGGCATAGAGATTCGTTTCTCGATCGAATAGAAACTATTGGCGTTTTTGACTTTTAACCTTTCGTTAAAATTATTTTCGTGGAGGAAATATTTCATTGGGAAAAAAAATTCTTCGTTCGAGGATTAATTGATCGAGATACAAATATTCTATTCTTGGTTGCAATTGTTTGGAAATCGGGATTGAAAGGATAGCGTTTGGTTGGAGCAACGTAAATCCAACGTAAATCAAGAATTTTAAATGTTATCGTGTTGGCAGATTTGACAAGTTTTAGCTAGCTACCCTACTTGCCAAGTCGAAGTTCAAGGAAGATACTTCTAAACAAGAAGGGAAACGAGCTTTCATGCGACCGTCAATCACGATCCACGATCGCGGTACCAGCTGTCACGATGTCTTCTTTGAACGAAAAAAAAAAAAAAAAAAAAAAGAAAGAAGAAAAAAAAGAAGCTATGGGGAAGTAGTCGAGGAACAGAGCAGGAATAACGAGACGTTGACGGGCCAATTAGACCTTAGAACGTGGCAATAGTTTTCCTCCGAGATGACATGTTACGTCCGTTTTTAGGGGGTTGGTATAATTGGTAAAGAGAATCAACCATCTATTGCCGATCTTGCTTTCGCCATTTTTAAAATTGGTAAAAAACGAAAAATATCTTAATCGAGGTTCCAGATTGAAATTTCCAAGGAAACGCGATACTAATTCGTTTTTTTTAAATTATCTCTCTCTCATACAACACATAAACAGCTCGAAATATAAAAATTCATCCATTTGTCGCCCAACTAAAAATCCAATCCTAGACATTGAGCTTAGCCTAATAAAACGTACCGATTAAGAAAAGCAAAAAATTTAGAAACCGTCGATCCTCGAAAATCTCTCCCCTTATTAATATTCCTAAAAAACTAAATCTCCCCTTTAATCCTCCCCTAAAAAATAAAAGAAAAAAATCTCGCAAACTTTGCAAACGACTTCAACCCCGAACCAACAACCCCCTCTCCGAGGAAAAGAGAGAAAGAAGAGAGAAAGAGAGAGAAGAAATGGAAGGAACACGCAAGCATCCTTTCTCGATCCCAAGCCAAGCATCCCAAGAAACTTTCCACCACCCGTTCCCACCCGATCCGGCAAAAATACCTGCGCCTCGAGTAACAACCGAACGTCCCCCGGTGTCAAGCGGGCAGCGATTTGACGCGGAGCGGCTCCCGCATACCAGGGCCGGGACGACTTTATGGGAGGCGGTCGGATTCTCGTTGAATTCTTTGGATCGAGGGGCCCAGAGGGGGGGGGCCGAGGGGAAGGGGTTTCGGTCGAGATTTCTCTCGATGGCACGTCGCCGGTTTCACACCCTAAGTGGCGCGGTGCCTCTGTTCCGGCCACCAACACCGTTCCGCGCCCCGTGTCGCCACGAAGCGCACACCGTTCCGCGGCCGGCTGAATAAAAGATGAGATTCACACCGAGCCTTGTTCGCGGCTCTCTCTCTCTCTCTCTCTCTTTTTCTCTCTGTCCTCTTCGCTTTTTCTCGCCGTTTCTCCGACCGCCGCTACGCTTAATAAAGTGACTTCGGCCGCGGCGCGCAAAAGCTTCGACCGGTCTTCGATAGAGGAGGAGGAGGAGGAGGAGGAGGAGGAGGGAGATTGGTTTGAGAGGGGGACCGGCTCCGGATCTTCGTTTCGACGTTTTGATAAATCGGACGGTAGAGTTTCTTGGTAGTTTGGAAGGGGTTGGTGTGGGTGGGTGGAATATCTGGAAAAATTATCGATTGAACGGAGGTAGTATCGTGATTATGCGTTAGAATGGTTTTGGATGTATATTCGTATAATTTGTGATTGATTTCGAGTTGTTTAATAATGTCGAGCTATTAATGTTGTGAGAAGGTGAGGGAGCCAATTTGAATTTGTTTGAAGAGTCTCTTTTATGGAATAGTTATTGTCTTTTTGAACATTAATTTTATAATAATTTATCACCTGATCACTTAACAATACACGTGGACTTAATATTTTAAATCGATATCGATGATCTGAACAAAATCTTCGACAAGAGAGGAAGATATCTCTGCGTTCCATGGACAAGGATTCTATCGTCTCGCAATATTAATTTTTCGCATAATAATTTATCACCTGATCCTAAAAATATTATTTAATTTTATATTATAAAATTATAATCACGTGGACTTAATAATTCAAATTGATACCAGAGACGAAGCTGACCAAAATCTTTAAGAGAGGGTGGCTCGTTCTATCGTCTCTCAATATGAATTTTTCGCATAATGATTTATCACCTGATCCTAGAAATAATATTGTTTAATCTTATATCAATTACTTAACACGTGGCCTTAATAATTCAAATCGAGATCGAGATCGACCAGAGACGAATCTGAACAAAATCTTCGACAAGAGAGGGAGTCCTCTGCGTCCCATGAACAAGGATTCTATCATCTCGCAACATTAATTTTTAATATTTAATTTTATATTACATAATTGCAATCAGTTAATAATACACATAGCATTAATAATTCAAATTCAGACACCAGAGACGAAGCTAATCAAAATTTTCGATAAGAGAAGGAATCCTCTGCATCCCATGGACAAGGATTCTATCGTCTCGCAATATTAATTTTTCATATAATAATTTACCACCTGATCCTAAAAATATTATTTAATTTTATATTACGATCATTTAAAAATAATACGTGGCTTTAATAATTCAAATCGATACTGATTTGAGATGATCTGAACAAAATCTTCGACAAGAGAGGGAGGCCTCTGCATCCCATGGACAAGGATTCTATCATCTCGCAACATTAATTTTTCGCATAATAATTTATCACTTAACAGTAATACGTGGCCTTGATAATTCAAATCGAGATCGAAATCGAGATAGACGAATCTGACCAAAATCTTCGACAAGAGAGAAAGGCGTCTCTACGTCCCATGGACAAGGATTCTATCATCTCACAACATTAATTTTTCGCATGATAATTTATCATCTGATCCTAGAAATAATACTGCTTAATCTTATATCACGCAATTACGATCACTTAACAATAATACGTGGCTTTAATAATTCAA
>NW_006263384.1:187288-194619 GCF_000469605.1 Apis dorsata
TCCTCTGCGTCCCATGGACAAGGATTAATTTTTCGCATGATAATTTATCATCTGATCCTAGAAATAATATTGCTTAATCTTATATCACGCAATTACGATCACTTAACAATAATACGTGGCTTTAATAATTCAAATCGATACTGGAGACGATCTGAACAAAATCTTCGACAAACGAGGGAGGCGCCTCTGCATCCCATGGACAAAGATTCTATCATCTCGCAACATTAATTTTTCATGCAATAATTTATCACCTGATCCTAAAAATATTATTTAATTTTATATTACGATCACTTAACAATACACGTGGCTTTAATAATTCAAATCGATACTAAAACGAATCTGACCAAAATCTTCGACAAGAGAAGGACATGGGCAAAGACAAGGATTCTATCATCTCGCAACATTAATTTCTCATATAATAATTTACCACCTGATCCTAAAAATATTATTTAATTTTATATTACATAATTGCATAATCACTTAACAATACACGTGGCTTTAAAAATTCAAATCGACACCAGAGACGAATCTGACCAAAATCTTCGGTAAGAGAACTCCCTCTCTGCGCCCCATGGACAAGGATTCGTCCTATCGCAAATTTAGAGGCGCGTCTAGTGTCTAATTGGGCCGTCAACGTCTCGTTATCCCGTCTTCCCGTGCATTATCCCGTGACAGCTGGTACCGGTGTCCTTAGTTTTCAGTCGTTAAAAGGCCGCGATCCATCGGGGCAAATTAAACGTCCTCCTCCGTTGTTCCGTCGTCCCGGCTCCGTTTATTGATTCGTAATGGTCGCTGGCGTGTCTCATGCAATTCTCCCGATATTGCGAAAAAGACGATGGAACGCGGCCGGGCCGGAAACCGGTTCCTAACACCGGTCCCGTTTCGTACCCCCTCGTTCGGGGTGTCTCTCATCGGTCAAATCAACGGTCTTTCGGATGATCGTTCCGTCGGGGGCGGAACGCCGACACGCAGCGGCAACCCTGCCTCGAATTATCGATGACGCCGCGCTTATTTGCATAATGACCACCGTTGTATAATTAAATGGGACACGTATATACCGACTGTTTGCCCGCCACGTACGTACCTACGTATGTATAGCTTATGCTGCCGGATGATGATATTGGGTGCAAATTCGATGGGCTAATGGAAACTGATCCTGGCCCGGTGAATGGGAAGCGATGCCTGTTGGCAAGGGTTGGAAGGCTAAGCTAGCTTCCCTCTTTCGTATCGTTGACATTACCGCGATCTTGATATGAAAATTATTATTTCTAATCTCTCTAATAAACTCTATTCTATTTCTTTTAACTTGTCTATGTCCTAATAATCTCACAGCATGTATCTAAAGTATACACAAAATTCGAGATACATATAATAGTTACATATAATAGTTATATATAATATACGAGTTACATATAATAATGTGTCGTTAAAAAATCACTTGTACAAAAATTGTACAAAAATTAAAATACACAAGGGAAATAATTCTTATTCTCACGTATAATTTTACTGTTAAATTCATTATTCCTAAATATCACCCCAACCTCGTAACATTTCCAATAATCAAACTGTACACTTACGTTTCTCACATATTCATCCTATATTTCAATCTTTCTTCGACGTATCGTCCGAACTCGAAATCCCTCGCTAAAAATGCCACGTCAGAGAGAGAAAGAGAGAGGGAGAGAGGAGGAAAAAGTCGGCGAATGCCAACACGAAGCCGCGTTCTCGCCCCCGGAGACGCGACTCCGGGTGGAAGGCGGCTCTCGAGGAATCCCGATAAGACGGGGCGTGCCAGGTGAAAATCGGCAAGCACACAGAGATTTCCGGAGCGCAATCGCGGCCGCCTGAATTACCGTGGCCTCGCTAATGGCCAAATTAAGCGGCGTTTCTATACGGAATTACGGAAGCCGCCGCGCCGATATTTCAAGCATTCGCCGCCGTTAAGGCGAAGTAACGAGGCGAGATAAGGCGCCCCGCCGTACTTAAGGCCCTCAGGGCCTTGCTTAGGGGCCCACACAGAAGCCACCGCTCGCTCGCTCGCCCGTCGCCCCGTCTCTGTCCAACGCGCCGCGCCGCGCCATCACTCCGTCCTCCTCCTCCTCCGCGCGTCGGGCCCCGAGTTGTGTGGGACCGCGCATTTATTCGATGGTGTTTCACGTTCTCCGCGGAGAAATTATCGCTACGAGGTATGCTCGCTTACTACACCGCGCGAGTAGCGATGGCTTCGAGTCGCTCTTGAGATCCTCTTGTTCCAATATTCTCTTTCTCTTTCTTTTTCTCGTGCGTGACTTCTCGTGGATCTAATCGATTTTGGTGATGGAGTATGAAATGTGTTCAATTCTTTTCAACTCGTGAGAAAGAGAATGGAGATAGCAAGAGATGTTGAAAACGTTGAAGGAAAGGTGTGATGAAATTTGAACATCGAATGTTTTTTTGGAATTTGAAAGAATTAATAAATATAAACGTGATAGCATAGTATGAAATGTGTTTAATTCTTTTCAACTCGTGAGAAAGAGAATGGAGATAGCAAGAGATGTTGAAAACGTTGAAGGAAAGGTGTGATGAAATTTGAACATCGAATGTTTTTTTGGAATTTGAAAGAATTAATAAATATAAACGTGATAGCAGTTGAGGAGCGTGCAGAAGTTTGGTCGTGGTTGGACAACAATCAGGAGACAGCTGTGAGTTGTGTAGAATTTAGAGAAACTCGCCCTTATTTTAATCCACGGGCATAAATTACGTTTCTCCCCGATGCTAATCGGGGCCTCGTCGACGTTTACACCAAGAGTTACACCGAGGGATGGACAAATTTCACAGATGCTCGTGGAAGCGGGAAATTATTCCGCGAAGGTGCCGCTGCAGGTGTCGCGTAACAGAAAGAATTCTTTAAATTTCATACCTACGATATTTATTGCTGTATGATTATGAAACGTTGCTTACGAATTAAACGACTTTTCTTTTCTTTTTTGGCAAGCGTTGTTGAACAAGGGAAAAAGGAGAGAAGAAGGGTATTAAATTCGTGGAAAAGCTGAGAGATCGGCGATGAATGGCATTAAAATCGTCGAAGGATGGGCGAAGATTAAAATCGCGTTTCGGTATAACGAACGCACAGGGGCCCCTTTCGCCTGTTTTCCGGCCAATTTAGAGCGATTAAGCGTCGACGGCGGATCCACTGGGTCTTCCTCTTCTCCCCTCCTTTTTCTTTTTTTCGAGCTTTAAAATAATTGCACATCGGCCAAATGTTTGAAATCACTTTTTTTTATTAATTCGAAATCAATTCCCTCGAATATCGAACAGTGATTTGCATATTTTAGAATTTAAGCGAAGAAAATTCGTTCTCGAATTTCATAAGAAAAGTTTATATTCCGTGGTAAACTTTCGATAATAATCGTCACAGCCATGTATCTATATATTCCATCCTTGAAATTAAAAATTTGATCTTTAATAAACATTTCTTTTTATTTTCTAGACACATTACTACTCACCAACGAATTAAAATAACTTAAACTTGCACCATTCGAAACGTTTGTTATATAATAACGCTACCGCTGTTATTTCTTTTTAATTCCAACTATTATTAAACGACAAACCTTCTTGCTATTATTACCAAGCGGGTATAAATGCTAAAGACCCGTATCAAGATCGAGACACCAGTGTGAGCAATGGCGTGAAGGATCGCACATCCACGGCACAACCGTTGATATCAATAAAACCACGACTTTTATTCCACCTATGGCTTATTAGCCTGCATTAGGCGGACAGTTTGATCGGCGGCCGGTCACTTATCGGGGAGAACGATCGTTCGGACGGATGGAAAAAGAAAAGAGACCTCGAGAGATACGCGTGATGCGGCGGCCAAGGATTAAATTTCACCACGACCGTCTCCACTAATGACTCCGTCCGACGAATTGGCCGATCGAATCGATTATAACCTGGCTCCTAGAGGAGAGGATCGAAAAGAGAGATCGACGAGAAGGAGGGACGACCGGAGTCGAGACCCCCTCCCTCCGTGAAACAGGAAACGAGCCTTCTCTCCCTCTCTCTCTCTCTTTTTTTTCAGTCGGCACGGTCCCATCGTGCCTCGTTTTTCTGATCAATTTGCAGCCATTAACGCTCGTGGACCCCGGGGCCCGACCTCTCGCACACACGCGCGAGAATTATCCGCGGCCCGCGGACGGAATCGGGAATCGACCGTTCCACCCGTCACAGACAATTTAACACCTGGCCTAAATGGTTTGTTAGCGCATAATATCGGCCGGCCCCGACAGGATACGGGACATTACAATATGGAAATGACGGGGACCCACCGGCCGCCGTCCATTGGACACCGAGCCCCGGGCGCGGCCAATTTCTGTCACTTTAATACGCCCGGCTCGCCATGTGATAAACAGGGGGAGGAGGGGGGCGCGAGTTACGCGGCCACCTCGAATCAACATCGATGGTCGATATATTATTGGAGATTGGATCCTCCTTTTTTGGTTAATTCGAACAATTCTCCCTTGTTTTCTTTTCGAGTTGAAACTTTTTAGCTCGAAAATCTTGGGAAAATTGATATATAAGATTCGTGTGGGATCGAGGTAATACGAGTGTTATTTGTTCATTTTTGATTCTTATTACTTCGAATGTTTTGCTCTTTATTTGTATAAAAATAAAAATAATATAGTAGTGTAAATTGGTTGTCGATATATTTTTGTTAATAAAGAAAATTTAATTATATTTGATTCAATTAAATTTAATTATTTGATCTTTCGAGATTACGTACGCGGGAGTATATCGCAATTTCGAACGAATATGTTCGAATAGTTGCCGACGATTAATTAACCTTCTAACAGTTGCAACAGTTCGTTGTTTCGGGGCCATATGTCCGTATAAAAAAAATCCACGATGATAATGATTGACGTGTTCCGCTAATAAAAGACGCTCCCCACGCGGTCTAGGAATTTCTCACAACGAGACAGGAAGGGACACCTGGAGGATTCGCGTGGAGCACAGGTGAATCCGTGAAGTTGCCGCTTCGACGCCGCGCCGGAAGTCACTTCCTGCGAATCGCTACCAGCAGAAATTTCGCCTATTATTATCCCTCGATCCTGACTACCATTCACGAGAAAAAAGTGACCAAGCTCGAGCGCGTCGATACCTCCTGATCGTTCCTGAAACAAAAGAGATATAAAGTGTGAGATAATCGGGCCGAGTCTTATATAACCGGTGTAAAGGTTAATAAAATTGTGAGAATTAATTTTATTAACATCCTTAAATTCTTAATTATCAGTTTATCGAATTTGCCTCCCTGCGATTTATTTTTTTCGATGATTTTGAAATACCAGTGATATAACATTAACAATACCAATTTTAGATTGAAAAATATCGAATGAAATTATGAAAATAATTAATCAATTTTACTAAGATCCTTAAATTCTTAAATCGATTTTCGACTATCGATTCATCGAATTTATTTTTTTCGATGATTTTGATATACCAGTGGTATAATATTGATTGGTAAATCAACAATACCGATTTTAGATTGAAAAATATTGAATAAAATTATGAAAATAATTAATCAATTTTACTAAGATTCTTAAATTCTTAAATTTTCGACTATCGATTCATCAAATTTGCCTCCCTGTGATTGGCCAATTTTTTTCGATGATTTTAAAATACCACTGATATAACATCGATTGATAAATAACAACAATACCAATTTTAGGTTGAAAAATATCGAATAAAATTATATTAATCAATTTTAAAATATATTTGCAATTTTACTAAGATCCTTAAATTCTTAAATTAATTATCGGTTCATCGAATTTATTTTTTTCAATAATTTTGAAATACCACTGATATAACATCGATTGATAAATACAATATTTTAGGTTGAAAAATAATATTAATTTATAATAAATTATATTAATCAATTTTAAAACACATTTGCAATTTTACTAAGATCCTTAAATTCTTAAATCGATTTTCGATTTAATCAATTCATCGAATTTATTTTTTTCGATGATTTTGAAATACCACTGATATAACATCGATTGATAAATAGCAACAATAGCAATTCTGAAAAATATCGATTAATGCGTCGAGAAAGGGATAATTTCTTGAGGCGAGTTTAAATTACGTAAAAAAAAATAAGAATAGTTGCATAAACGAGAAGGATGATTTCACGTTTGAAAGGGTGGAACAATGCGAGAGCGACGTCACACAGTTCGTCCTCGTCCTCCTCGAAGCGTCGCCACCGCTCGCTTTCGCAACACGCAGAAACTACTGGCGTGTCTCGATCGTGGAGCAACGATTTGACATATGGGACACTTCCTACCGGCGTCGATTCACCGTCATTATTCCGTGCCCCGTGGTGCACGCGTGTGCAGCACGCCAATAAGCGTCACGCTCGCCCGCCGGACACGGATTCGATTATCGTTCCGAGGGAAATTAAACGGCTACCGAATATGTGGGATTCGTGCGTTCCGGCCAGGTGGATGTTTCCTACAACGATCGTTCCGAATGGAAAATTCCGTCCAAGGAAACCATAAACATCCACCGTTTCCTTCTTCGAATGCGAAATTCGATGACCGTCCCCCCTTCCACCCCTCCAAAAAATAACGTTGGATTAAAATCTCGATCAGAAAGTTGAGGTCGAGGTTTAAGTTCGAGTAATAAAATTGTTTTTTTCATCCACGTATGTAATATATATAACCGAGTCACGATTTTCGATTAAACCTATGTAACGATGAATTCGAATGCAAATAGCAATTAAAGCTAGATTATGATCGAAAGGTTAAACGAAATAGGAACTTTAAATATTTGTTTCGACTTATTTCAAATTCTTCTCTCCAGCGAAGGTAAACGAGTATGAAAGTTCATAGTGAAACGAATTCGGTATCCACATTCGTTTAAACGTGTTATTAAGGAAAACTATTAATTCCAATATATTTACATCGCTTATGATATGACTTTAACATTTCTCGAGATTAATGCGTTAATCCAAAATAACAAAACCGTTGCCAAATATTTCTCTAAATATCCTAAATAATTTCCCAAGTTACCCAAAATTAAACGAAACGCATCGTTCAATTGGCGCGCGGATACGAGAATTTTCCAAAAAAATTTATAGCCGAAGAATAATTTATCATAAAGAAAAGGAAGAAAGAAAAAGGGATCGAAGCTATTAAACGCTGCGAAGAAATTCCATTAAATCCCGTTGATCGAAGCGCGGAAAATTCTGGCACGCCGAACCATACGGTTACCATGTAGTTACAATCCAAACTGGAATTGGTAACAAGTCCTCTTGGGGGGGGCGAGCGGAAATGATCGAGCCGCGGGAGGGGGTGGGT
>NW_006263384.1:195194-202907 GCF_000469605.1 Apis dorsata
CGATTCTGGAGAGAAGATTCTGATGATGGGGAGGGAGGGATGGGGGTCATCCTCTTGGTTTCTATGCAAAGTGGAGGTGGGTATTGGGGAGGGCCACCGAGGGAATGTTGGAATTGAAACGTAACTGAGGAGGCTAAGGGAAATTGAGGTTTCTATTACTGCGTAGAAGGGATTGTGATGTGAGGTTGTGATGAAGGGATGTTATGGGTATTCGTGAGGAGTTTCGTGCAGGGGTGCTTTTTTTTTTGATTATATACTACGTGTGCAAATGAGAAGAGCATGTTGCATAGAATTACTCACTTTTCTTTTAACAAAAATTTAGAAAGATCGAATCGAGTTTATTTCTTCGAGTTAAGTTCAGAATTTTTAAACTCGAAGAAGGATACTTTGAAAATAGATCGCAATTCTGACAAACATATCGATTATATAGAACAATTTTAAATCTCGTTAAGAAGATCTTTTCCATCAAAATTGAGGATAAAAAAGTATCTGAAAGAGAGGAATCCTCGTCGATTCGCTCCTCCCTAAAATCAGGGCAGTCTGATTATCGTGGTCGAAGGCAGGGATTCATCGATCCGGTTCTTTGTGCAGACTTCAGCAATTATCATGGCACGAGGGGTACGTGGGAACGAGGCGTTCATCGGCGTTGATACGGGGCGTGTATTGTAATGGTTATTAGCGTCATTTAATTTTCCGTCGTTCGTTCTCGTTAATCGCGGTCTCCCGTCCCGTCCCTCCTCTCCTAGGAAATGGTCGATCCATTTGTCAGCGGCGTACCGGAAGCGGAGAAAGATCCGTCCGATGGATGGACGCGCAAAGGACTTCCTGCATATCGAGTCGGCCCGCGCATTCATTCCGCGGGGATTATTTATTTCCAGGGGAAAATAAATGCTATGCCTCGGTGTTTCGCATGTTTTACATCCTCCCTCCATCCGGTTATTAGTCGTCGAGATTAAAAAAAAAAGAAAGAAAGAAAGAAAAATACGCCCACTCGTACGTAAGATCGTCCCGTATTTCGGATAATTTGCATATTTCATACTTGTCGTCTGCGAGAGAAGAATAGATTTGAAGTAGATAAAGGAAATTCGTTGAAATCGGAATATTTCGTGGTCTCGTTATATATTCGTTCGAAAGTAAAATTCTGGAAAACGTTTTTTTTTACAAATAGACAGGATGATTTTTTAGTTAGCAAGAAGTAATCTAGAGTTCACTTTTGGATATTTATGTTGATAAAAGAATAATCCTTTGGATATATTGTTAATTATTCTCCAAATTGAAATACATTCGAGTGTTAAAATTTTCTTTCGTCAAAAATGAGGTAAAAGATTATTATAATTGAAGAAAATTAAACCTGACTTTGATAGAATAATTTATTTAAACAAATGTCTATTTTAAAATATGAATAGTTGAGAATTAATCAACACAGATTTCACTGTTTACCAATTTATGACACTTTTTTTACAAATTCGTCGAACTCCTATAATGTTTTGGAAATTAGGAATTGCTATATAATTAAAAATCTAAAAATCGAGATAAAAACAATGGGTCAGAAACATCCCATCCCTTCTAAAAGGTTTTCAATAAGCTTCCTTCCGAGAGAATTTTCCCCTTGACCGGAGACCGGGCTCGATTTCATCTTTCCAGAGTTTCCCAAAGTCAGCGGGCCCCTTTTTCTCTCTGTCTTAGGGACGATTATTCGTGCGGACACACGGATTAGCCCATCGGTTTGTGGATCGCTCTAAGGGGATCAACCCCAAGGATTAGCCTCCGGTGTGGATGAACAGATTATTTTCCGGAGATAAGCCAGGATCGCTTGTCAGACGACCAGGATCCAGAAAGCGAGCAACATCGAGTGGATCGTTTCAATAGGATATTGGAATTTAAAGCTAATCGTATCGCGTGACAGGCAAAAGTCGAACTGTTTGGAAATAGATCGGGCAAATCTGCCAATAATTTTCTCCTCTGTTTATTATTCCTAACAGAAGAGAAATATTTATTTTTCGTTTCGTTATTATTATTTCACTCGTTGGAGCAACCATTTATCAAAGTTGAACATTTAAACGATGCTTCTTCGAAAATATATATATCTAAGAGCGCACGTTTCTCTTTCTATTTACGTTTAGTTCTCTGTTTAGAATGTGTAAGTAGAATTTGTCGTTAAACACGAGGAACAAAAGTATTTAAGAGAGAAGCTATTATAAATTTAAATCAAATAGTTACATGATGTATATAATAATATATCATGTGAAAATTCTTATACGTTATTATTTATAATGTAATATGTAATATAATAAGAAAATATTTCCCAAAAAAGTAAAATAAAAGCATTTCTTTTCTTTTCCATTAATGCATAAAAATTAATACAGGTGTAGATATTTTTTAATCGTTAACGAAAGATCGAAACTTGATAATAAGAAAAGATCAATCTATTCGTATTTTCTGTAAGGAAATTTTTTCTTGGAACACGTTGGAGTCGTTAAAAAGAAAAAACACATCATTAAAAACGTTTATCACGAGTGAATTAGTGTATCCTATCTTTTCTTTTTCTTTTTCCTCGACCTTTAACCCGATTTGGGTCGCTTAAAGGTCGCAACACGACATTTTTCCTCCCCTCACGATGTTATAATCACCATATGGAGGCGTCATTTGGAACCGACTGCTCCATGGAATGCCGCTCGAAGGAATATCGATTACGGTAATTACGCTTATCTAGTTTACTGCCCGTGTAATCGATCCAGCTACTAGGAACCTCACTTAACGCAAAAACTTTATTATCTGGAGGCCAGTCCGGAAAAGCTGTAAAAACTTTTATGCCCCCATCGTCATCGTCGTTTTCACGGAGGGGCGAAAAACCCGGGACGATGACGGAAATTTTGACCACGTTTCGAAACACGACAAGGGGATTTCTTTGAGTTTGAAAATATATTTTAAGAAATCTAAACTTTTTTTAAGTATTTTTAACAATAAAATTTCGAATATAGTTTATACACTATATTACGTAGATATTTGTACGTTTAAAATAAAAAGACGAATTCCAATCTATCAAATTTTTTAAGAAATCACGCTTCGAACATTTATTTCTCGATCCACTTGAATTAAATAATTCAACATCCACTCCCGAGTATCGAGTCGAAAGATATCCTCCCCTCGTGGAAGGATCTCGATTCCAATTCCCTTCGAGGAGCAATAAAACAGCGAGAGGCCAGCGTGGCCAACTTATTATCAGCGAGAACGAGTCGTCCTCGAAACGGCACGCGTGTGTTCCCGCGGCGGCACCCCATCTTCTCCACCCCTGATTCCCTCCGCTTCGCTGACCCTTGACCCCTCCCCCCGCTGGATCCTGCAATTAATCTGGAATTGGATAGGACGTCTTCCGCCGCGCCACGCGAAAATATCAAGGAACTGCGAGAAAAGGGGGAGAGTCTGGTGATGGTGGTGGTGGTGGTGGTAGTCATCCGCGAGAGAAAGCAGGGGGTAGAGTTCAGCCGAGTGAGAGGGCGGTGATCACACAGGACATTGAGCATCCCGACGCCGACTGCGACAAATTATAACTTATTTTACGACTTTTTTGCACCGGCCATTTAACCTGCCTCGCCACGAGCGGGAATTACCCCGGCGAGAAATTCCGGAAATGAAGTCACACACCCTAATCACTTCTCGAGGTTTCTCATAGTCGAAGGGTGCTCTCGACTTTTATTAAATCGTTCTTATTTGATAATTGATACTGTATCCAATCAGAAATTTCGTGAAAGGGAACGTATAACGTATATCCCTCTTTCGAACTTAAATAATATTTAAAAAGTTAATATTTAGTCGTAACTTATTTCTTTCTAAATTATTATAAAGAAATCGATAGTCGTTTTCGCGCGAAAGATCCTTGGAAAAAGTGGTAATAGCACTTTAATGAAATCTTAAAAGGGGGGTTTAAACTCGGGAAAACCTCCTGTAAACGAGCACTCGGTTGCCGCGATAACGGATTAATAATAGCCCCGGTCGGATTGTAAAGAGGGAGGAAGTGATATAAAATATAAAAAATTAACATTGTCCAGCGCGTGACGAGTTGCGATCGCGTGTTGATAAGGGGCGAACGCGAAACTTGTTTCTTCGGCTGTTTCTCGCTCGGCAAGGGAGCGTATCCCCGTGACAGCTGGTGTCAGAACGCGGGCACCATGACGAAATAGCGCGCGGGATAACCACCGGTAATGTATACGTACAATTAAAAAAGAGGAGAAAATCTTCCGTCTCTATCTAACTTTGTTCGAATATCATTATTGCGAGTGAATTTCGCTTTATTTTCTATTTTAATATTGAACAGATTTGAGATTCTTCCAATTAAAAGAGGTTGCACGTTGAAACGTACGCGTAACACGAACAACTCGAATAAAAATATAAGGACGTGAAATCGTGATTTCTCGAGGCCAGTTCCCACCTGGCTGGGGCAATTACCCACCACTGTGCAATTATCAAAGCGGCGCTTTGCAAAGATTGCATGAGGAATAAGATAAGCGGCGCGACCGAATTAAATGCTTCATAAGGAAATGCGCGAGCAAACTCTTTTACTAAATCAAACTAACGCCTTGGTTATACGAGAAATTTATTATTCTCTCGCTACGGAGGAGAAAACACGTGAAAGGAAACATGATGTATGTAAAACCGTAACTGGAATAATTGAATATCGTGTTGTAACTTGTAACAACTCTTCTCTTATAAATACTCTTATTTTTTGCAAATGTTTAATCGGATATTTTAAAGATTCCAAGCTTTTAACAGAATGTTTCTGTTTATTCTCTTCGATATCTTCAAAAAAGAAATCGTATTGGATTTATAATCTCCTTCTTCAAGATCAATGATCATTTTTCAAAATCACTCAAATTACGCGATCGAAACGAATTCAACGATGTATGATCTCCATGCGATAAACAAGATCTCCAACATCTTCTATCTTTTTCCTATTCTGAAACTTTTCAAAGCAAACCTTGATATTAAATAAGAAGCAACGATAATCCAAATAATCTTATTTTCGACTCCTGAAAAAAAAGATGTCTCGTCATTAAAATTATTCTTTAATCATAAATTAATCGTCTAACTCCTTCCTATTCTAAAATTTTTCAAACCTTGATATTAAATAAGAAGCAACGATAATCCAAATAATCTTATTTTCGACTCCTGAAAAAAAAAATGTCTCGTCATTAAAATTATTCTTTAATCATAAATTAATCTTCTATCTTTTTCCTATTCTAAAACTTTTCAAACCTTGATATTAAATAAGAAGCAACGATAATCCAAATAATCTTATTTTCGACTCCTGAAAAAAAAAATGCCCCGTCATTAAAATTATTCTTTAATCATAACTTAATCTTCTATCTCCTTCCTATTCTAAAGTTTTTCAAACCTTGATATTAAATAAGAAGCAACTATAATCCAAATAATCTTATTTTCGACTCCCAAAAAAAAAAAAAAAAAAAAAATGTCTCGTCATTAATCGTAAAAATCCTTATTTCCTAAAACGTCTTGGCGAAATCCGGGGAACAAGGCACCACGCAGCGTACATACGTCCCGTTTTATGGCCGTCTCTTCGTGGAAACTAAACTTATTACGCGGCGGGGGTGCGGCGGCTTGGTTTCCACCCCATCCGCCGTCGAAGGGAGACTTTTTATTAAATCACACGTCTCGCGTGTTCCTCGCCGACCGATTAATTCGCCGTGACGCTTCCTTTTGTGGCCTCGGACCAATCTTATCCATATTTCATGCCTATCCACCCCTCCTCCCTCGCCGCGTTTTCTCGCTGCCGCGACGCGGCTTTCGTCGAAACATTCGCAATATTCGATAGGTCCTCGAGCGCAGTGGCATTTTATGGCATTCTTGATCTTTCACCCGTCGAAACGGCGTAGCATCTCGAGCATCTCTGCGAGGGTGTGACGAGGGAATGAATTTTCGTCGAAAGCAGGAAGCCAGGTGCAACTTGGTTGGATTAATCTTTAACCGATCATACGATCTTTCGATATCACAATGATGGATGTCGATTTGATATCGATCATCCCTTATTATATCTGTTATTTATCAGACGATCGAAATATTTTTCAAATGTGAGATAATCATTTTTATCAACAATTGGAAATAGAATTTTTTATTTCTTTTCTGTAGCAGTATATATTTGGATTGTGGACGATCAAATAACCAAGAGTTTTATACAAATTATACAATTTGAATGAATGGAGCAAGTATCGAAGAAAGTATTCAGGGGCATCTTTAACATCTTAAATGTTTGTTCTTACGTCGATTCGTGGATTTGGACGCGTTTCTGTCGGAGCACGCTAATAGAATCATTTATCGTCGACGAGCCTTTTGTCGAGGTCGAAGAAACACAGACAAGGGTAGTTCCGAACTGGGGGAGGGAGGGGTGGAAGGAGTCCTCGAGTCCTGCAAGGGACGGCTAATTCCACCGTGATCGCATCTGATCGATGTCCCTCGACCAATCCCGTGGAAAAGTTATTGTCCACTGTACTCCTTCGAATTCGCCCTCGACCTTCCAACTACCCTTTTCCCTACCTATCGAATCTTTCTCGAGTAGTCTCGGGATGAAACGATAAATTAAAAAATTGACGATGGACAAATTGAAAAAATAAAAATAATTCCTCCATTCTTTACGAATTTCCTAATTTCTTCCTTACGTTCCATCTTCAAAGAATTCTACAAAGTATATTCGTAGAACACCTTTGGAAAATCATTTTAAATTCTAGAAACAAAAATTGATATATACAAAAATACTCGATCGAAGTTTAAACGAAATGAGAGATAAACTGAGAAGATAGAACTCTTATTCTCTAGTAAATAACTTGTACGTACCAACCTTCGTATAATCGTTTTAATCCCTAGAATTAATCCTTCACAAACTTGTCACATCCTATATAAAGAAAAATCTAACGACTTCGAATTAATTTCTCTCGAAACTTTCCCTCCTCGAAAAAAAAAAGACAAACAAACAAATGAAACTCCTTCAAACTGTATGAAATATGAAAATATTCGCGGGGGAGGGAAGGACAAGATTCAGCGTCTTGGACTTTAAAAAAGATCGGGGGAAAAAATATGCAAGCCCTGGACAAAACATATACACCCTCTAGGAGGAGCTGGCACGGGCGCACATGGACAGTTTCCCCGGTCCCCAGCCAGCATGATTCTTTTATTTTACTTTCAGCCGTGCTCCTGGACACGACGTGCCCGATTCGACCCTCCAGCTCCGTCGTTTCCCGAGGAAACAAAGAGGAAAAGTCTCGGATGGTGAAAGAGAAAAGGGAGAAAAAGGTAGGATGGGGGGGCAGGGGAAGACCAATGGACGAAGAAGGTCGCATATGGTGTCCTCCAACCCCCGAAAGTTTCGTAGCGGAGGGAGAGAGAGAGAGAGAGAGGGTGGCTATCTACGCCTGTCCTCCTGAACTCTGACCCTTTTATCTTATCTCATGGCCGATAGATAAGCACCGGTGATAAAGCTGCCGGGCGAAATGAAGGCACCGTTGGCGTGGATGCAGTCGCCATTCCTTAATTAAGTCCCGACGACCGTTTATTCGGTTTATTGGCTTGTTTGCCGCATGACTCTCTCCCCTTCCTGTGACGAAGATGCTGCCGGGAATTCTCGGTCGTTCGAACGTTACAATTCCTTTATGGAATTGTTCCTTTCTTCTTCTGGGTCTATCTTTTTTTTTTTTTTTTTTTTGC
>NW_006263384.1:203092-204104 GCF_000469605.1 Apis dorsata
GGGTAAGACAGTCGAATAAGAAATTACGCGTATCATGTTAACTTGTTTTTTGAGAAAGGAGATTCGAGATCGTTCGAAGAAGAAGGCGGACAAAGATTTCGATGAAATTCAAACGTTTAGATGGTTAAAAAATTACCGCTTGCCTCCACTTTCCATCCATCCATCGCGAGGGGAGAAAGAAGAGGTCGGTGATCAAGATCGAGAAGAATATAGGCGAAAGAGATAGGCGAGTTGGAGAGCAGGGGGATCAGGGAGAACAGGTAGAGAGAAAGAGAGAGAGAGAGAGAGAATTCATTACGTATTCCTCCGGCATCCCTCTTGATCTCCCCGCATTTTTATTGCACTTGCTCCTACTAAGAATATGTTTTATTTATATTTCATATTTCTCTCTTGTGTGTCCCTCTTCCCAGTTCCGTGGCCACCACGAGAAAGAGCGATTCCCCGGATTCGCACAGGGTGACCACGGGATACCAACGAGGTCGACAGGAGAGGAGGGGATCTTTTTTTTTCCCCCCTTCTTCTTTTCTTCCCTTCCCCCTAATTTCAACCTTCCACATCCCTTTTCCTCCCTCGAATCCCGGGGAATATCGAGAGCTATTGTCCGAAAAGGAAATTTTCGAAACCTTCCTCGCATCGAGAAAATCAGGTCAGGGGTGGGGGCGCTGTTTTGAACGACCCACATCGCTCGATGGACGATTAAAGCGACAGCCCTCACCCCCTCTGTTTTGCTTGATTAATTGAACGTGGCGCTCCAAGTATTCCTGATTGTTGTTACGGCGATTATTTACCCGTCGCCCCTTGTTGTTCGATGGCGGGATCAAAAATCAGCCCAACAAATGTTGGAAAATTTGTGTTAAATTAAACGACAGCTTGTAAACGACGCGTTGTGATCGTCGCGCATTAGAGCGCTTCTCGCCGTTTATATTGGTTAATCGATTCGAGGAGATCCCGATTGTATCTCGACGGCACTCGGTGGAAAAAGCGGAGGAGGGGAGAAAAAAAAAAAAAAAAA
>NW_006263384.1:204288-211179 GCF_000469605.1 Apis dorsata
ATCCAGACGCTTTTGTGACTTTTCGGGAGGGGTGTTACACGCAATTTGCCACACTTTCCTATAGTAATGACTTCCTCGGACCCTTCCACGTATTTCATGGATATCACACTGGCTGTGCATAACTTACAGCCGAGTGACCGGGCTAAGTTACGGTCCCATCCCTCGCCGAGCGTGAAGCGACCAGACGCCGGGAAACAAGAAGTAAATCACGTCTCGCGATCGTAAAAACTGAAATGTTGAAGACCGAGGATACGTTTATAGCTCGTATAGTATTAGATACAGTTGCACGCTATTAATCCAATCGTCTTCTCCTCCTCGCCCAACATTTTCAATTTTAGTCACTTTGAATGGAGCAGTGAAACTCGACCGGTCGCTCAAGCGTCCATCGAATATCAAATTTTGTTTAAGGATATCTTGTCTATGCTTGAATCGGATATTTATTTTATCCCTTAGACTATCTACATAATACGTGATACACGTTTGATAAAGTAGACATTGCATATCTTCTGTATTTTTTGTATTGTACTTTCTGCACTTGTAATCGTTGTAATTTCACAGAATTATAAATTGAAATTATATTTTTCACTATATCTTAGTATATAACTTTCTCAGAAAGACAGGGAATTTATATAAAATGGATTTCGTTGATGAGAACGTGGTTTAATATCGTAAAAAAAAAAAAAAAGACAAAAGTCTTTTAGCACGCTCTTGTAAAAATTAATCGAGACGTTCGAGGAGGAAAGTGTATTCCTCCTGTGAACCGTGTTATCATTAAGATATACATCATAACCGTGTGAAAACGCAAGGTCTCCAAGGATCGTTCGAAGTAAAGGTACGTGAGCTGAAAATACTCTCCGCAACCTGAGTAATTTCATTGCATATACGTGACGGTCTCTCTTAAACGTCTTTACCCTGCTCCGCAATATGGATACGTATACCCTTATATATACAACCATACGAGCTTACGTACGTACGTACGTACGTATACGTGATGAAAGCCGTGTACAACTCGCGCGTGGGAATTTCGGATAATTTGATAAGGATTCATGTCAGCGCGAGATGCTCCTCTCCTCCGTGGAATGAAATTCCTTATTCAAGTCGCACGCGCGCCGGATGGCTTTTAAATTCCGTAGCCCCCTTTGATGGGGGCCGCTTTCGAAATCACGGACGCAACAAACCACGTAAATCAGAAGTTTGATACGTTGGACCAGCCTGTATCGTATAAATCACACGCGGAAATTATATTTTTTTTTATCTCTCTCCTCGGCAGTAGGGGACGCATCTTCTTTATGAAGGTCACCGAACAACATCGGAATCAAGGCTCGAGAATGGATTTCACCTGTCTAATCCTCAAAAATTATGTTTCCTCGCCGGGGTTTGTGTGGAATAATGTTCCGTATAAATGGTCGTCCCTCAAACGGGAGAACTGTCGAGAAATTGATGACAGATTATTTTATGTGTTACGAAAGTGAATAATGAGAGGGCACTTATTGTCTTTGTTTTTTTTTTATTTTTTCTCGTTTAAATTAATTATAATTTGGATCTTTTGGACGGAAATAATAATGGAATTTTGAGGAATAATTTTTTTTATAATTTATTATATATCTATTGAATGATAATTATGTGTGTTAATTATGTGACTCTTTTCAGACAATTTTTTTTGTAATGTATATATATTGAATGATGTAAAATCATTCACATGACATATTCACCTAGTCACGTGATTAGTTTGACGTTTATCAAGTTTGTGCGGGAAAGTTCATTATAATTTCATTATAATTTTCAATTTTTATTTATATTTCTGCAATTCTGTCCGCTCATTCGTGTAAAAATATTTTTAAATTGTTATGAAAATATATAATTTAAATATCGCGCTCTGACGTAAATTTAGAATAAAATGTGAAGGCTAGGTAAAGGCGGGAAACGCGTGTGACACGTACATAATAATTATCAGCTGTTTCTTCTTGATTTAATCAGTGTCAATCGATGCTTGTGATTTGTGTTATAATTATAGCAGTGTTTGGATATATCACTTATACAATATTCAAGATAAAGATCGAAGAGTGGCTTGAAGAAGCAAAGTATGTAACGATACACGTGATAATATATATAATTTTTGAGGTTATATTAGCTTGTTGCTTTGTTTCTGACAATTTTTTATATTTATTTTATCTGACATCATATGAATTTTATTAAAAAAGTTTTGCAATAGCATAATATTTTTTTTTATGACTTAATAACATATCTTTTATTTGAAAAAATACAATATTTGTGCGACACTAGTTTCCTACGTATAATTCTGTTTTCAGTATGAGTAAGTTAAGTCTAAAGAGACATCAATCCATAAATGAAGAATCTCAGAATGAAAATTTTTGTTCAAAAAATTCAATCAATAATATTGAAATAACCAGCGATGAAAGTGATAATTTGCAAAATAATAAAAGAGTAAAAAGTGAAAAGAAATCTACTTCTCCATTGATTTCAAATGAAAACTATGATGAAAAGGCTAGGATGAATAAGTTTCAACAAAGTACAGACAGTATAGAATCAAATGAAGATGATACAGAATCTATGTTTCATATAAATTCAAAGATTTCAATGTTTAATTGGAGTAAACAAAAACCAAAATTAAACACAAGCAATGTTGGAAAATATAGTGATTCTGATTCTTCTGATAAATATACATCTACAATATCTAAACGTAAACGTAAATATAAAAAGAAAAAACATAAGGAGAAACATTTTATAAAAAAAGAAGATACTGAAGTAGAAATACAACACGAGCTACTAATATCTGGTATTAAAGTAAAACTACCTGTGAAGCCATATTCATGCCAGGTTGCTGTAATGAATAAAGTAAGAATATTATAATTTAACTTAAAATGAAACGATATAGTATTGAAAAAGTGATTCATTAATAAAGAATATCATATCATATTTTATAGCTCATACAAGGTTGTATAAAAGGAGAGAACTGTCTTTTGGAAAGCCCAACAGGAAGTGGAAAAACCTTGGCTCTCCTCTGCGGTGTCCTGGCATGGCACGATCATTACATTGGTGAGTCAATTATAAATTATAAATATATCATAAACTTTTCAAATCAATAGATAATAAATAATAATAAATAAATTAAAATCTATCGTTCATGGATAATCATTTTTTTAAGATAATAATACGTATATTCTGTTCATTTATTACCTACTTTATTTCATACATTATCGAGACACTTTCATAAATTAAATGTATCTGTTTGTACTTTTTATTTATTTCATTATTATTTTCTTATTATCACACAATTCATTTTTACGATCATCTCGTGACAAAGAGTTCTTAAACCAGAATTGTTAAAAATATTTCTTTTCTCAGCATACCCTGAATTTTTAATTATCCTGTAAATTTTAGAAATTAGAATTAGTATGCTTACCTCGGTTTGCCAAAGTTTTGCTTCGTCAAAAGTTTTAGAAACGCTCTTAACGCGTTACAACGACGATGACGTACAACTGTCTCGTGAAAGGTACAAAATATTATCGTTGCGTTATGTTTTTGTTGTTTAAATTACGGGAACTCGGTCGGGCGTTTGCAAAGTTTTCGGGAACTTGTTTCTGTCTTGAAATAACTGTCATCTCTGGAAACGTAAGGAAAATTAATTAGTTTGTTTAAAATAACCATATAGAAAAATATCCTGAAATTAACTTATATTCTATTTGCTACTTAGAAAATTCTAAGATAAAATAATGCTCATTAAAAAATTGATTTTTAAGCAATTTATTTAGTTTAATCTCTTTTTTTTTTATAAGAAAGTTAGTATATTAGAAATTTTATATTTTGTATTTTAAATAATGCAATAATAATTGAGATATTTTCGAAATTTCATTGAAATATAAAAAAAAGATAGGAAAAAACTTTCTAAGTAGCAATCATATTCTAATTCATGTTTACTGAGCAGGTAAGTACTTAATCCATATTATATATCTATCATTTGTTGACATTAATTTCGATTAATTTAATTCATAACACCTTATGAAATATATCGATATTTTATTCCAATATTATCCAATAAAATTCTATCGAAAATAAATACAGAAACATGAAAAATTCAAATATAGATGAATCTTGATGTAATAAAAATTTTGACACCCATATCTTTAATTTCCTTAGCGTTCACTTACTATTTCTTAATACAAAGAATCACTTCTTAATAATCTTCTAATCACTCGCGCGCACACACAAAACAAAAGAATCGTCACATTATTAAGTCTAAAGCTCCTGCCTAATCCTCCTAGTAAAAATTCAATTCGTGGCGTGCACGAGATATCAAGCGGATATCAAGGACTCGAGAAAGAGGACATTTAAAGAAGTCGTGAAACAACCGACTATCAACCGTTTCCCCGCCCCGTCCTATTAATTTAAATTATTCGGTTAACCCTTACGTAGCCGGATTCCGTGCTTCCGCCTCTCTCACAGCGGTGCATGCCGCTAATTGGCCGCGATTCGCGCAATTCCTAAACAATTAGAATCAGAGTCGCGATCCTCCTCGTCCTCGACGGTACCAGCTCGCGAAAGGACGAGGCCGTTTGTCTGTCCTCCTCCCGTAATTTCGCCGCCTTTCGTTACCTTTTCGGCGTTATTATTATTTCGTATTTGCATAACGGCAATTTGCCTCCTTTGTCGCTACCTCTCTCTCTTTCCACGGACTGCAGACTATCGTTAGGGGGTTGATTTAGGGGTACGCGGAACATGAGAAATAACCATGGAAGGAAGGACTTGAAATTTCCAAAGTTTTATCCTACGCGCAAGTTAATTTCGGGTTATCGAGGCAATAAATAGGAAATTCGAGGGAGGGGAGGAGAAGTAATGGGGCAAGTTTCTATAATACGGATTTGCGTCGCAAACTCGAGGATGAACGAAACGCTCGCCTCGAAATTTCTTCGATGTTTGCGCAATGTTTCGAAACGCGCACGTTTTCGTTTCGTTGAATTAACGACGAGTGTATTGTCTCGAGAGGTGGAAGGATTTGTGTTTGCTTTCTCATCGTGTATCTCCTATCCCTTTTCTCCATTTCGTTCGAATAATTAAATCGTCTCGCGCGATATCTAAAAATCTTGCGCGGGATTGCATCGATTTGCTTTATCGTATGGGAAATCGACCTTCATCCCCCCCGAAAACCGAAAAGATTATTATTGGGTTTTTCCCTCGGTGTAAATGTAACGCGAGAAGCGAGGTATATCTGAAATTGATCGTCGAAAAGAGCAATCTCGGATGCGTAAACGTTTTATCTGATTCGTGCATAGGAAAAATGAGCGTTCCTCCTATCGACAATCGCGTCGTTTCTTATCTGACGGGAGAGTCGCGACGCAGACTCTGGGCCATTGTCTCTCTGAAAATTCCTCGGGTGGGGGAGGGGTGGCAAACTCGGGACCGATGATTCAGAAACTCTTCAGGGGGTTACGTATCATTGGTCGTGATCTTAATATTCGAGTGGATCCACCAACTAAGTCTGACCTAAGTTCTTCTTTTCTTTTATTCGTGAATCCTCTTATCGAATTACGGAGAAATCTCGTAGGAACGGAGAATTTTAATAACAAAACCGTCCATATTATTATTATTATCAAACCTTCGTCTTTAACTCTTACATCTCTAAAATTGTAATTTTTTTTAAATTTATAAATATATATAAATTTTTTTCTTTTTCTAAAAATCGACTTACCTTATGGATGGATATATTGATAACGGAATGGATCAGAATAGAAAATCCTCATTTACGTTTAATCAATCCTGAATTGTTCGGTTTCAACAGTGAAAGTTGAAAATTGTTTCATAAAATGTTTTCCCTTGAATTGAAAACGTTCGAAGGAGACAATTAGAACAAGCCAGGAAGCGTATCGTTCCGCTTCCGGAATCATGGATGGAACCTCCCCGGCTTCCTCTCCTCCACCTTCTCTTCCTTCACCCGCCATCGTGACATCACCCTCGTGAATCTGGAATTATCGAGCACGCGAAACCTCTTTCCGCTCGGCGGATCGAACGTGTCCCAGCGTGGAGGAAGGAAATCCTGGGATTAATTGGTAGTTTTCTGATTCCAGTGTATCATTGCCTGCGGTTCCCCTTTGCCGGCATTTCCATCGTTTCCACGCTATCTCGTTGAAAATTGTACGAGGTGTTACGCGTTGATATTCGATCTAAAATTTAACACAATAATATATCTTTCTATTCGATATTCTAAAGGGGGACGATAATTATGAGATAGAATTAAATTTCCTTTTTTTTTCTTTTTTTTTCTTACTTCTTGAAATATTGATTTCCTTTCCAAGATATCAATCTGTTTTAATTTTATTAAATTCACTCCAAGACGACGTGTTGTTACGATTACAGAGAATTAAGTTTTTTCGTAAGGGGCTTCGTGATTTTAGAGAGGAAAAAACGGAACAAGGAAATTATGAGAATACACCATGCGCGGAATTATATTTCTTTACATAATACTATAATATTCGATGAAACGTGTACGATATTATACCAGGATGTTACACGAAACGAACAAAGGAAAATGAAATAATTCTACAGGAAAATAGAAATCGATACGCGTATAAAAATATATTAATATTAATTTTTTAAAATCCGAACCATCGAAATCTAATCTGAAATCTATCCTTCGATCGTTCTCTTTATTTGTTATAGAAAAAGAAAAAGAAAAAAAAAAAGAAAAAAAGAATTCGTGCCCTCGAACGTGATCCGAAGAGGCGCGTGCGGATCACCTACTTTGATTTCACCACTCGTGTCGCTCGACACTCGATACGCTTTGTAGTACGCATTCGTAATTAGGCGAACGAGAGAGTGTGTGGCTCGATTAGCGTTAGTCATGGCAACGTGTCCCCCTTCCCCCCCCCCCCCCCC
>NW_006263384.1:211770-218589 GCF_000469605.1 Apis dorsata
GTCACGCTCCAGCACGGAGGTCGAGTGGTACTGCTAGCCGCCGAAACTCGTAGATTCGTGTGCGCCTGCAAAGAGTGGATAATAATAATAAATCATTATCCGTGCTCAACCAGTCGTAGAAAAAGAACGTCCCCGCGACGTTCGAGTTTAATCGATACTCGTAACGATCGTATCGTACGATGACCATTCCAAGGCGCTTTCAAATTCATGATTCTTTTTTGTTTTTTTTTGTTTTTTTTTTTTTGTTTTTCGCTCTCGAAGAGGGAGGAATATCACGCTTGAGTAATATCAAAGGATTCGCACGAGATAAATGGACAATACTTAATCCATATCGTTCCTCCCCGTTATTCTATTTCCGCGTTAACCGGTGTTGTAACGGGTTGCAAAATTTTTGATCTTTAGCGTGATTACTGGGATTTCTATTTATACGGGTAGCGTTTTTTCAACGTTGGATTAAAGAACGGTTTATCCGAGGGATAGATGAAAATTTGAAATTTTCTGTAATTACGGGATCCTCGGATTTATTGTTCCAGTTTTTATCCTTCCCCTCCGTTCCGCTCCTTTTGGCCGCTATGTACTTACGTGGAATTAAAATATATGAGTTGCGGGAAGAATGGTAAATGCGGAATTTTTTTTTTTTTTTTTTGTAATTATTCCGTAGAAATGAAGGTTTCACAAAGTTCAACTTTCATCATCCCATTTTAAAATCAACTCTGAATTTCACGTATGACAACTCGTACACGTCATCGTCTGAATATCAATTGAATTTACCATAAAATTTGTCGAGATGTCGTCCACGTATCCCTTTTTATATATCAAAAAAAGAAGAAGAAGAAGAAGAAGAAGAAGAAGAATCTGTAATTTCCAAACGAATAAACAGATCGACCAAAAAAATTCATTCTATCCTCCTTCTAGCAAGAGATAAAACGTGTGACGCACGAAACTTCTTCATCCTTTCCTTTCCGTTATCACGCGACAAACAAAAAAGAAAAAAAACGCATTCCAAACACATTCTCTCTCTCTCTCTCTCTCTCCATTCCCCTGTATAATATTATTAAACATCGACCAGAAATCTTAAATTCCTTCTTTCGCAACAACGAGTACGACATACTTTCTCCTCATGATTTATCGTCCCTTGAAAACTATTAATCAACCGATCGCTAAAAACCCTCCACCCCTCCCTCCTCATCGCAATTACCAAAGAATTCGCAAAACGAAAACGTCTCTTTGCCTGCCTTCAACTTACCGTTGAAACCGTTGATGTTGATGGTAAGTAAGTAAGGAACGATGCCTCTTCCCTTTAAAAGGAAAGGGCAAGGGTGTGGATCGGAGGGAGGGGAGGGAGGGNTAACCGGGTCCTCCCGGGGGCTTTTGTGCTGGGGAAGGTACCGACCGTGGTACCATCGTCGAGCACCGTTCCCAATGGTCTATATACACTGCATACACTGGTCGTGATGCAGGAATTGGGCTTGACTATATATCGTACGAATTGATTTTGCCTCTTCGATGTTTCGTAATTTTGTAATTTTTAAGGAGGCTGTTTAGGAGCTTGAACTCCTGGAAGGATTTATTCTTCGAGTAAATTGGAAATTTTGACACTTTGGTTTTGGAATTTATTAGTAATTTTCTTTTTGGAATAAATTCGAGTTTTGGTGAAAGGATCTTTATATTTCTTTTCAGATGTTAAAATCGGAGTGATTTTTCACTAAAATTGATCGTAAAATGTTGTATTATATTTTTCTCGTGGATGAATGGATGATTTTGTTGATTTAATATTCTCATTGGAATTATATATAAAAGTGAAAAAAAAAAAAAAGAAAGAAGATGCGAGCCAGATATTTAAATTGATCTTATTTGAAATTGAAAAATTATGGCCAAATGTTCCAAAGTTAAAAAAGTGAGTATAGCCGTCAATCTGTTTTTGACAATTGGAAAGGGGATTTGTTTCCTTGAGGTTTTATTAAAATTTAGATATCTTGAACAAGAGTTAGTAATAGAAATCGTAACAGAGTTGGTTGACGTTGAAATGTAGCTAAAACTAAAATCTGTTACCTTTGAAATGGAATATTTTACTGACAGCAAAAATGTTTTTTGCCCGAGTTGGTTTTTCAAGTTATGTAACATTTTTGCAGGATCGCGTTTCTTGATGGAGTCACGTTTCTGAGAGAATTTTTCTGAAAAAGGGAATGCAAATCGTTTAAAGGGTTGGTGGTGGTAGGAAAAGCAGAATTTTGTGAGTTTCAACTGGTGGCTCGTGAAATTTTAATGGGTTGCCGGTAGATGATATCCAATCTTGAAACGAATCTCATTTCACTTCGTTCTTTCAAAGAAGAAGTCATCTCTAATTCTAATTTAACATTGCTCGTTTTGTTGCCGATCCAAATACCAGGGAACAAAGAGAAAACGAAAAAACTTCTAATTGAACGATAAACTTTCACAAAACGATTCTTTCGATCGAAACTTTTCCTTCCTTTTTATTACCCATCTATAATTCAATTAAATTAGATTAGATAATTAACAAGAATAAATAAAACAAAAAATGTTATCAAATCAATCCATGCTGTTGAATCATTAATCACATCACCGCGAATAATTTTCTTTTACAAATTTAATGGATTCGCAAGATTGTTTAAATCCAAAATCCTTTAAATCCAAAACTTACTAAATTACTAAACTAAATTTTATCGTTATATACCAATAATCCGTCTATAAAGATTAATCTCGAAAACAAAATTATTCTGCGATCCCTTTGGAACGATTCACTCCCGATTTTTCACAATTCCTCGTGTCAAATCGTGAGCGGTTACCCCCCCCCCCCTCATTCATCGGGGGAATAAGCGCGCAGCCCCCCTCCACAAACGAGAAAAATCGGTCTCGGATCTAACGTGGGGGATTCGCGAAAAAAAAAAAAAAAAAAAAAAAAAAAAAGAAAAAAGAAAAAAGACAAAAAAAAGAGGACGCGGTCTGCGGAGAGGGACAAAGGGACGTGCGTCTGCCGCGAACAGAAAAGAGATGGAAATAAAGGGAGGAACGGTAGTAGTGGAGGAATGGTGCAGGGCTACCCGCAGAGCACGCTACTTACTGTGGCAGCTTCACGAACGAAAGACAAAGGAAGGCCCATGCTTTCATCCGTGCCGACATTAAGGTACCTACCGTATACGCTCTTTTGGGACACAATAAGGTCCGCATGCGGGTCCAACGGATCTCACGTCTTCTACGTACGCATACGGTTTTCTTCACAATGAGAATATCCCTTTCTCTCTCTCTCTTCCTCACTCTCCCCTCCCTCTTCTTGTCTCTCTATCTCTCGATCTCTGTTCCCGCCCTCCTTTCGCTCCCTCTCGATTCTCTCTCTCTTACTTTTTCTCTGTCTCTTTCCTTGCTTTCTCGTGTCTTCTTCCTTCGCTCGCTTTCGCCGATCCTTCTCCTCTCTCGTTTCGTCTCCATCTCTTCTAATTCGTAAAATATCTTGCGTATAATATTTCGTTTTATTTATTACGTTTTAGTTGGTCGAAATAAGATCGAAAAGATTCTATTTTCTTTTCTGTGCGTTTGGATTTTGGTGATGACCAAACTAAATCCTCGTCAATCGAAACTTTTTGAAGAACATCTTTTCGGGAATGAAAGAACGTAAATTGCAGGAAGAGTTTTTAAATTATCTTCTTTTTTAATAAGAAGTCTTTATAGACGGTCTTTTATATTAAAAATGAAGTGGAGATGAATTTTTATGAAAAAAATCCGATATTATTTATCGATTGATTCGATAATGTTTCTTTCTTTTTTCGATTTTTTTTTTTTTTTTTTTGATTGGATGGGAACGATTGAGCTCCACGGAATAAGCAGGGACGTTCGAAATTATGAAGTTTGCAATAATAAACCGCGGTGTTCAGGGATTATGGATAGGGGAGGGGGGAGGCGTAATTGATTGCGTGGCAGCGGCTAACGAGACCAATTATTCATAACCAGTCGATACGAAGATTCGAGCACGGTGAAAAAATAATACACCGGCTAATCGTTATTCTGTTTACCGATATCCATCGATTCCAGCTCTCGTATCTCGTCCTCCCCTCCCCCCTCTTCTAGTAGTAGCCTTTGCCAGCCTCAAATGTATTTTATTTATGCAAAGTACTATTGTTATAACCCCGTCTCGAAGCACCACGTGATACATGAAATTCAAAATTCTTTTTCAAAAAATATCTGATCTTAATTGCCAACAATCCCTGTCCCTTCAAAATAAAATTTAGAGGGAAAATAATCTGAACAATTATGGATTAATCCTAGATTTTGTCAGAGATACAACATTTAACGTTCCACTTTATATATACATAAGATGACAGCAATACTTCAAGATTTAAATATTTTGCTCCCGAAGACTTTTTCAAAATACACATACTTCTCACGAAGAATCACGAAATTCTATTGTGTTATGTGTGTTAACACAATCCACGATACTAGACTTCTTTAAAAACTTTTTCAAAACGAAACGTACCTGAATATCTGAAAATTATACATATAAATATTCATTATGATCGTCAATTCAAATTCCTGTATTATTAACGAAATTAACATTACTCGCCTTTATAAAGCCTTTCCAAAATTTCCCTCCTCTCCATTCCAAAAAAAAAAAAAAAAAAAAAAAAAAAAGAAAAAAAAGAAAAATGGCATCCTTGCGGGATAATGGTGGAACGTTATGCAACACACGCGGCTATTGATCGATAATAGGATGCAGAATGGTCGCGGGAGCAAAAGGTCCGCGGACAGGTCTTGGCTGTCCCGGATGGTCCCAGCCAGACGCGGAAGATAAGGGACCCCCCAAAGGTATGGCGTGCGCCGCCGGTTCCCAACCAGTCCTGAACTCCTCTCTCGGGTGGTCCTCGACGTTCTCTCTGGGCCCCTCTCCGCCCTTTATACGGACCCCATCCTCCACCCCTCTACGTCTTTTCCACGCTGCTCCTCCATTCTCTCTCTCTCTCTCTCTCCTCTTCCCTCTCCTCGACGACGATGATTCGTCCATTTCCGTGCCTCGTTTTCTGCGCTTTCTTTCCACTGCGCTTTCACTCCACCTTAAGGATCTTCTGGCAACGCTTGCAACATAGATCGATCAAGTTAGAAGTAATGCAAGGATAACGTACTTGTATTTAAATATTTATCCCATTCGAGAGGAAAATTTTGCAGAGGAAATTATATTTTATTGTATTTTATATATATAATTATTAACCGATAGAATAAACTCTGTGTGTGTTAAAGAAGGATTTATGCATATAAATTTAAATTGGGTAATCCTTACGATAAGAAATATTTTCGGTTAACTGGAAACAAAGGGTGGGACGGTGTTGTTTGAGGAGGGAACGAATTTCTGGAACGGCGGATTAAAAGAATCGTAAGGGGGTCCACGGGATAGAGATCCTCCTTAGCCGGAGCCTGGCGGCTATCTGGAATCGTTAGCCCTACAACTCCTGGAACAGCCGATTCCTGGACCACCATCTCCCTTGCAGGGCGCGCAGGGAATTACGTAAGACCGCGGCGGCTCCTCGCCCGGAATCCGCAGGGGCGGCGCTTTTTCAATCGCGAATCCTTTCTCGGAAGTGGATGCCGGCCAACCGATCCGTGCGATCGTTCGATCGAGCCTAGCACTAGTGTCTTACCATACTATGAAATTTTTCAAATTTTATAGTATTACATACATTATATATATTTCATAGTATTTGGAAAAAAAGCTTGTCCTTTACTGTTCCTGAAAAGAAGAAATTCAATTTTCTTTTTTTTTATTTTTATGATACAGGACACATTTCTTTAACGTTCGATCGAGCCTAGCACTAGTGTCTTACCATACTATAAAAATTTTCAAATTAGTATTACATATATTATATATATTTCATAGTATTTGGAAAAAAAGCTTCTCCTTTACTGCTCCTGAAACAAGAAAAGAAAAGAAATTCAATTTTCTTTTTTTTATTTTTATGATATAGGACACATTTCTTTCGATCAAGTCTAGCACTAGTGTCTTACCATACTATGAAATTTTTCAAATTTCATAGTATTACATATATTATATATATTTCATAGTATTTGGAAAAAAAGCTTGTCCTTTACTGTTCCTGAAAAGAAGAAATTCAATTTTCTTTTTTTTATTTTTATGATACAGGACACATTTCTTTAATGTTCGATCGAGTCTAGCACTAGTGTCTTACCATACTATGAAATTTTTCAAATTTCATAGTATTACATATATTNAAGATTCTATTCATCTATGTTTAGAAAAGTTGTTGTTGAAGACGTAAAAAATTTTTTCATCCATCAATTCACATGGAACTCCATAACATTAAATTTCCAAATCTACGTATCTATTTCGCGGCGTATTTTTAATACCACGCTGCCTTCCCCCTTCTCCCCACCTTAGCTAATTTCCATAAAAAGCATCCATCGAGCGCGTCCATCGCTGTGTTCCCGGAATCCCGTGGTGGCGGCCGCAGAGTTAATGAAAAATGACGCGCGTACAAAACCGTCGGGAGATAAATTGACTGTGGCCTTGAATGATCCCCCCCCACTCTCTCTCTCCAGCTCTCCAGGACGAATTCGACCGCGCATTCCCCGATGTAATTCACGTGGAATCGATCCGCGCGTGTATGTACATTCGGAATACGGCGTGCCGGCCGTTTTTTCGTTCGGACGGAAATCGCTGCGCAGGTAAATTGCGGCCGCCCCGTCCAAATTCACGCCGATGCCTCGCGACCAATTTTTCCCCGTCGCTGAATCGCGCCGTTTTCTCGCTTTCTCGCCTCCTCCCGCGTCCCCACCACGATTAACCTTCCCCCTCCC
>NW_006263384.1:218652-219540 GCF_000469605.1 Apis dorsata
CCGCTGATGCGCTACCATGTGCGATTGAAAAAAGGGAGGGGGGAAGGTGGAAATGGGATTGGAAAGAGGCGGAGAGATGTAATTGAAAAAGGATGGAATAAAGGGCGCCCTCTCTCTGTTCAACTAACTTTAACGGCGATTTAACGTCGTTTATTTGATCCGAGTTGACTCGAGTTTCTTGGTTTTTTAAAATGTCACGAGAGATATAGAGGAGATAATAATGGATCGGTTAAAAGGTTTCGATACATCTTTGTTAATAATTAAATGGAGAATAGAATCGTATGTATATATATATATATTTCATATATGAATATAATCGTAGCATTTGAAATAGAATAATTTCGTACGAAGAAGAAAGTTTTCCTCAAGTTTATTTATAAAAATATGGCGTGTATCTCTCTTTCTTGGATTATCAGATTTTCAGACGAGAGTGTAAAGATCGTTGAGATACTTTTCGAATCGAGCTACAACCGAATTTACATATTCTCGAAGGAATCTGGAAAAAACTTCGGAAGTCACGCAAAGTCGGTTTGGTTCGAATTAAAAATTAAAAAAAAAGAGAGAAAGAGGAGGGGAAGAAAAGGAGGAGGGAAGAGATGGAGATCGGCAGCGTTTATTTCCACCAACCACCAGCCACTCGCCTAATTAGATTTAATTGGCGTGCGCCAAACATAATCCCAACTTTTTTTAATTCGGCATAATTCAGCGGTAAAACACACGCATTACCGGACGAATCGCGCGCCATCTGAATTTCTAATGAGGGATACGACAGGACAAGCAAAAACCTTCCCACGCGTCCGATTTCTCGATTAACTTTCGAACCGAGTCAAACGAGAAAGCGGGGGAAAAAAAAAAAAAGAAAAAGAAAAAGAAAGAAAAATTGGGGGG
>NW_006263384.1:219684-223340 GCF_000469605.1 Apis dorsata
AAGGGAAAAGAGTAAAAACGAAAACAACAAAGAGTGGTAAAAAAAAGGAAAGAAAGAAAAGGGGAAAAAGGTTATCGAGTCTCGCGAGATTGTTTATCCGATCGATTTTTATTTCCAATCTTTCGTATCCCGTTTCGGATACCGGAAGCGTCGAGCGCGGGGAACTCAGTTTGTCGAATTACAGGGGCGGGATACGGGGAAAACGTCTAAATAAATAAATTGTTGATGGGCGACGCGTTCGATCGAACAGCGTCAATCAATCGGCTTTTTAATCGTCACTGTAACGCTCCAATTCCGCGAGGATTTCACCCGTGCACACGCGCGTTTCGTTCGCGCTAGAACGAAGGGGTTTTTTTTCGACCGCAGACACTGCAAATCCCCTGCTCCCCCGAATTAACGGAATCGAAATTTCGATCGTTTCCCGGCGTTCGAACAAGGTTTCGAGCTCTCTCGATCCTCGGTGAACGGTGTGTGCCCCATTTTGCCTCCCGTTTTTTCCCTCCCCACCCCTCTGGAGCCGAGGGGTTTACTGTGTTCAATGATATAAAAATAGTTTGTTTCCCCCTCGGCCCCGGAACGAAAAAGAAATATTCGTGGATCGCGTGAAACGCTTCGTTTTTTTCGACTTCTTTTTTTCTTCTTCTGTTTTTCATTCTCTCTCTCTCTCTCTCTTTTTTTATTTCAAAGAGATGCCTACGCGAGGTTTTCGAGGGAACAGTGTTTGAACAGTGAAAAGTTTCGATAACACGACAAACCTAGCGTCTTTCTTTATTTTTTAATATTTCAATTGACATTTAACCTTCCAGAATATATTTTTCTATGCAATAAACCGTATATCAAGAAGATCGAGTTCTCTTTCTCTCTCCTTTTAGATTAGCTCGAAGTTATCCTTTCCATTTGTTAAACGACGTTGCTTCCTCCTTTCGTCAACCCATTTTATTCGTTTCGAAGAGAAAAAAAACTCGAAAGGAATTCCAAACTTTTCGCTCGATCATCCTTCGAGTACACGTATATATATATATTATATATTCACGCTATATATTCCCTGTCCTGGTTCCAACGTTTCGTTATCGGAAGCTTCCCTGATCGAGCATCGAGAGCGCTCGGCGGGGCCCGTGCCGCTTGAGAAGAAGCGGAACAGGGGCAAGCAGGAGGGGGGAGAGAGAGAGAGAGAGAAAGAGAGAAAGAGAGAAGGTGGGCGACACCCTCTCGATCCCGGTTAGTTAAGTGCAGAAACTTCTCCCGCGCATTCTGCGCGCTCCTCCCCCCTCCCTCGGCCCCCTAAAGCGGCCATACAAATTTATGGCGTGCATACGCACAATATGCGTGCACACGACGTTAAAACAAAAGCGATAGCGCGGCGGCTATGTTGGTGTGCGCGTTCGCGCGGCTTTTTGCGCGTGCGTGCACACCGGGGATCATGAATATGTATGTGGGTCTTTGCGGAAGATATGCGCGTGTCCTTTTTCCAGCAGCGTGTGTGCGTAAGATCAAAGGATGCCGCCCACCTTCTTTCCCTCCTCCCCCTCCCTCCTCCGCTTCTGTCTTTGCTCCTCGTTCCTCCGCCGCGGCTAATCGACCCCCGCCCTCGTTACGCTCACCCCCTCTCTCCTCCTCCTTCCGCTTCTACCTTCTCTTTCCATCGCAAAAATCACGTCTCAGTCCCACTCGTGCTATATTTTTTTTTTTTTCTCTTCTTTCTCTTCTCTTTCCTTTCCTTCCCCGTCCCCGCGGCTCCTCTTACTCCGCGCCGCCTGTCAACTCTCCCCCCTCAACTTCATTCGCGCGAGTGTACATTACGCGAGCTTGCTCGTTCTCTTTCTCTTTCTCTTTCTCTTTCGTCTCGTTCTTTCTGCTCGTTTCGTTTTTCTTTCTTCTTCTTCTTCTTCTTCTTCTTCTTCTTCTTTTTGCGGCCCGCTTCTTTCACCACGTTTCGCGAGGAACGTGGTAGCGCGCGATTTTCTTCGCAGGGGGAATTTGTCGGCTTGCCATGATCGTCGTGCGTCTCGTCAGAGAAGATGAAGGATTGCGAGAGTCGAATTGCGTTAAACAATGGAGGGATGTTTCTTGCGCTTTCGTTGACGATTTGTGTTCGCGGAATTTTTTCGTGATTTGAGAGGAACAAAGTTTTTTTTTGATGCCTGGTAAATTAGTTGATGGGGGATTCTTGTTATTGGAATTATATGAACTATTCTTTTAATCTTTAGATGTTTGTTCAAATATATTTCGAATTCAGTTAATAGAAATGGAATATAATTCTGATAATTGAATAGGTTTAGTACAGTTTACGCTTTTATTTAATGCTTATATCAATTTTTATTTGATACATTTTCCTTTTCAATATTTCTAAATAGAATATTCAGACATCAAAATGTATATAAGACAGAGACAAAAATAGGTACTTGCACGTTTCTCTATATTTACCAAATATATTAATTTGAAATTATGAAAAAAATCTAAAATTCGTGACAAAAATAGCTATTTGCACGTTTCTCTATATTTACCAAATATATTAATCTGAAATTATGAAAAAAATCTAAAACTCGTGTATTCCATGGTAGATATCCAGTTATATCAAAAAGTGAAGATAATATAATATCAATATCCATGGGGTGATGAATTGTCGATTTAACAATTGTCGTTAAAATCTCGGTGAAAGTTTCTTTTTATTTCGCGTTATCTCAGAGAAATTTCTGGAATGGCGAAAAACCTAGTTCCAGGGATGGATTTCTTCATTTAGGTTCGGATAGGTCTTCGTAAGTCTATTGAAATTATCGACTGCTCGATGTACCCGCATCGGAAAATCTTGTTCAAAATATACTTCGTGAAAACTTTCAAGTACCGCGAATTAAGTACAAGGGAGCACTGAGATCTTTTCAAACGCGTGTGTGAACCGGGCAAGTTTCTCGTCGGTGTGTTGTTGGTCTTCTTTTATCGCCATGCGCTCCTCGCCCAACTTTAAAGCACCGTGAACGATGTTTCCCCTATTTCGGCCTGCCCGACTACTGAGACTTCAATCTCACGTACCGAGGAAAGCCTTTCTCAAACTTTATTCAGCCGCATTCCTGTCCAAATAACCATCCCAGTTTCGCTTCTTCGCTCCACGCGTCCTCGTCTTCGATCTAAATTTAATTAATCCAAATTAATCGAATAATTCTAAAATTTCATTCAAATTCAATTAACAGAATTATACACGTTGTATCTCTACTAACTGAAATATATTTGAATAAACATCGTCTAAAGATTAATAATCCGAGTCGATGCTCGACCAGTCACATGTGATTCCATTGTAAACTCGATCTGAATTCTCTTAATTATCCTCGATATCATTTCTCATAACCCTTTGAGTTTCCACACTTCCGCCAGTATTCCACGAAATTCCACCAGTTCCACGGTGGAAACCCTCTCTGTTTTCCCTCGAAACATCTACACACATTCCTCATCATCATCATCATCATTTATCATTTTCCTCCATCGTTCTTCGGTTATACATATATATATATATATATATATACAATCCAATATACGAAAAACTAATAGTGTATGCGTTGAGCAAGGTGAGAAAATTCTTCTTCACCCAGCGACGAGTGTCTGGTGGTCGATTGCGAAACGGAAGCGGGCCTCCGTTCGGCGAATAATGCGCCCACAGCCGCGAA
>NW_006263384.1:223814-231393 GCF_000469605.1 Apis dorsata
GCGGAGTTAGCCTGGAACAGAACCCTGCATACGCGGTGTCTTGAAAAGAAGAGCGATCGAATCTTCTTAAACGAACATTACGATGCATAAATTCGCGCGGTGTTTAAATTAAAATTCGTCTCGAACCCGAGCCTTTTAAATTTCTCTATATCTGTGTTTTATATGAGAAATATTTTAAATGGGAGTATTCGATTCTGTTTGCATTTCAGAAGCGAAACGCTGTAGAATGGAAATCTTGAAATTCAAAAAACTCCATAAATCGGGCAGTTATTTTATTAAAATGTGATTATAAAGAAGAAATGAGTATTAAATTTTTGGGATTTGTTTAGAAATTTGTTTCTACGCGTTTCTTGGATGAATCGATTCTTGAAAACATTTATCCATTGCTTTTCCTTTTTCCTCTCGTTTTTGTTAATTTTTACAATTAAATATCGGTATGCCAACATCTTTTGTATTTCTTTAAATAAATATTTCCATATTTTAAAATAAGATAATTGAATATATTAATTCAAAATAAAGAAAATCATCTAATTAATTTTAAGTTTAAGTAGATTGATAACTAATCAAGATATTTTCGCGATTAACATTCATCGAATACTATTAATTTTGATTGAAGGAAAGAATAAGTGATCACAGTATTTGATAACAATTAATTTTCACAGATTTATATCTACAAATATTTTAATCTAAATAGAAAAAAGAATAATAAATATTAATACGATGTATCGAAAGAAAAACTCAACTTAATCTTTAATCTTTAATATAATTATTCATAATTCGAAACTTTTCGAATATTTCACGACGAATTCTCTTTTGAATTAACCTAATTAACATTAGAATTAAATGCAGACAAAGATTACTTTTCTTGCCGTATATTAATTCAGATACAAATTCAAATTAAAATAAAACGATAGATTCAATCCTAAATCCTAATTTAATCTAACCTACGATCGAAATTCTTCCACCATTTATACACCACCCGTATCCTCACCTTCACCAATTCTTCCTCGAATTGATTTGCACACTTAAATAAAAAAAGGCTCGAAGATCACTTGTTCCCTTTCAACTTATCTACGAAACAAATGAAACAATTGAGAGAGAAATTCAATCTATCTCCAATAATTTGATATATTCGAAATTCTTCACTTTCGCCAACTCGACTCCTCTTTTGAATCGACCTATACGAGAGCCGCGCCACTCCAAGTTCAGCCCAAGCGAAGATTACTCTCCCCGTAGGAAAAGCTTATCGCGACGTCTCCGTTTTGCGCATGCAGAGCCGAAGGGGTTGAAACGGGAGTGGGTTGGGGAGCGGTTGAGGGAGGGGGGGAAGTGGCTGGTCGTGGGCGTTCGCGGTGCATCCGGTAGGAGGTACGTCGACGACAATGGAAATTAAAAATGCGGGTGGAAAGGAGCCGGGGTATAAGAGTGGAACGACGGCTTCCTCCAGGATTCCAGGATATTCCCGAGCGTGGAAAACAATGCCGCCTTCGCGTCAGTGCGCCCTCCACACCGCGTCGATGAACTTCCATGAAAACTACGTTCGAATATTTATCCCTTTCTCCTCTCGTCCCTCCTCTCCTGCCGCCACGCGCTTTTGTCTGCTTTCGGCTCTCCCTTGGTCCCGATGTCTGCTCGTATCGGGAAACTTTAGGCGACCATCGAGAGCCTCGTTTCGAATCTATTTAATCTGTTCTTTTTTTTCCTTTTTCTGATACGGTTTTTTCCTTTTATACGGTCCGTTCGTATTCGAGAAATTCACATTTCGAGAAACGACGCGATTACGCTTCGCTTTCTACATTTGGTTCGTATTTGAATAATTTTGTTCGTTCGTCGAGACTGCTTTAGACTCGTTGTCGCGCAAAGTGACATTTCGTGAATGTTTTCCTTTGTACATCGTGGTATCTTATTGGCGAGACTTATTACAAACAAAAACTTGATTCTTCCTTTAGAAAGAATTTTATTTAGAATTATTTAACGAAGGATAAAATTTTCTCCTCGTCGATCTTTATATTTTTCACGAGACACGCGAGAAAATACGTGAGACATTTAAGACGTTCATTCAACTAATCTCGAATCACGAAAAAAATTGTAAAAAATCTTACGAATTTTCATAAGAATATTATCAAATCCCCACAATTCTCAGGATAAACAACAACAAGATAAAACCACGAAATCGAAGTATCCTCGAGGAGGAGAAACGTTAATCTCGCGACAAGTAACTCGACGGTTGTTGCAAGCGTGAGCATAGCAATTACAATCGAGCCAAGCCGGCCCGTCAACGAGAAAGCCCGTCTCGACAAAAGCGGAAGAAAACTGTCCGAAAGAGAAAGTCGATTTCTAGATCAAATAATGATCTTCTCCAGAGGAGGAAGAAGAAGAAGAAGAAGAAGAAGAAACCTGCGGTAAATTTGACGACCACTCGCGTCTCCCCTACTTACTTATATACTCTCCTCTCCTCTCCTCTCCCCCCTCCCCTCTCGTCCAGTCCTCCCTCCTCTCCACGTATCCACACGCATGAACACGAAGATGCTCTCTCTGTCTACGTGTGCCACGATATGCACGTGTCGTCAAGCTCTTCATCGGCCTCCCTCCTCTCCCCCTTCCACGCGTGTAAGGCGAAAGCATGCACGTGATGCGCTCGCTCGGTGTACATACGTACGGAGCGAAACCGCCCCGTGCCACGGCACTAATTAACTGATTCTCATTACGTGGCGCGCTGTACGATGCCGCGTTTAATGAGACCACCACCGGTACGGCGCACGGGGGCTTCAACGGGGAAAGGCATTTGACCACTCGATGGGAATTTGTTATGATAATATCGATCGGACGGGAGACACGAACGGGGCTGGCCGGTCGTGTCTCTTAACGAGAGACGGCGGGCTTCCATTTTGTTTTGCGCCGACGGGAAGAGAGTTTTCCTTTTCGTGTCGAGTGATCGTGGCGTTTGGAGATATTTGGAGAAGGAGGAGGAGGAATCGTCGATTATTTTTCTTTTTTTGGAGGAAGATCGATTTTTATAATAATAAAGGAATATGAATTATTTAGAAAGAAGATATTTAGATTATTATTTAGAATCGGGGATAGAGTTTTAAAATTGTTAATGGTAGATGTCGTGTCGAGTGATCGTGACGTTTCGAACGATCGAAGGAGGAGGAGGAATCGTCGATTATTTTTCTTTTTTTGGAGGAAGATCGATTTTTATAATAATAAAGGAATATGAATTATTTAGAAAGAAGATATTTAGATTATTATTTAGAATCGGGGATAGAGTTTTAAAATTGTTAATGGTAGATGTCGTGTCGAGTGATCGTGACGTTTCGAACGATCGAAGGAGGAGGAGGAATCGTCGATTATTTTTCTTTTTTTGGAGGAAGATTGATTTTTATAATAATAAAGGAATATGAATTATTTAGAAAGAAGATATTTAGATTATTTAGAATCGGGGATAGAGTTTTAAAATTGTTAATGGTAGGTGGAATTTGGAAATTTTTAAAATCTGCGCGCGTCGTGTCGAGTGATCGTGTGACGTTTCGAACGATCGAAGGAGGAGGAGGAATCGTCGATTATTTTTATTTTTTTGGGGGAAGATCGATTTTCAGTTTATAATAATAAAGGAATATGAATTAATTAGAAAGAAGATAGAATTGGGGATAGAGTTTCAAAATTGTTGAGAGTAGATGGAATTTGGGAATTTGGAAATTTTTAAAATCTATTTAAACGGAGATAAATTGCGCCAAAGAGACTTTTATTTTTCGTGTTGAGTGATCGTGGCATTTGGAGATATTCGGACGATCGGAAGAGAAGAAGGAGGAGGAGGAATCGTCGATTATTTTTTTGGAGGAAGATCGATTTTCAGTTTATAATAATAAAAGAATATGAATTATTTAGAAAGAATATAAAATCGGTGATAGAATTTTAAAATTATCGATGGTAGATGGAATTTGAAAATTTGGAAATTTTTAAAATCTACACGCGTCGTGTCGAGTAATCATGGCGTTTGGAGATATTCGGAAAAGGAGGAGGAGGAATCATCGATTTTCTTTTTTTGAAGGAAAATTGATTTTCAGCTTATAATAATAAAGGAATATGAATTATTTAGAAAGAAGATATTTAGATTATTATTTAGAATCGGGGATAGATTTTTAAAATTGTCGATGGTAGGTGGAATTTGGAAATTTTTAAAACCTGTGCGCGTCGTATCAAGTGATCATTTGGAGATATTCGAACGATCGAAGGAGAAAAAGGAATCATCGATTATTTTTTTGGAGGAAGATTTTCAGTTTATAATAATAAAGGAATATGAATTATTTAGAAAGAATCGGGGATAGAATTTTAAAATTGTTGAGAGTAGATGGAATTTGGAAATTTGGAAATTTTTAAAATCCGCGCGCTTGTTTCTCCATCTCGATTATTTAAACGTCTGTTTAAACGGGGATAAATTATCAGCGATATATTATTTGCCCGCGCAAAGGTGTTGAAAGCTATCGAGTTAATATTTGCAAGGTATTCGATATTCGAAAAGGTATCCGCGATTTGTTTGCCCGGCCGCCGACGAGTAATTTGCATCGACGCCTGAATTGAACGGCGGCCGATTAATCGAGAATTAAATATTACATTTAATAAATCCAGGAAGAGGATTAACACCGTGTCATACCTTTAATACAGGACTGGTTACAGGCGCGGTATCTGTGCCGCTTTATTAAACATCGTCACTCTCGAAAATTACCTCTTCCTATCATTATCGCGTTTCACATTTTCCAAAACTTGCGCGTTACTAGTCATTAAATTTATTTAACTTACAATTATCTCCATATACTATATTCATACATTTACGTACAATCGAAGATTTCTATATTTTATCCAACCGACCGAATAAACGAAATCCACTCCCCGATCTTTTCTCCTCTTAACGATCCTAAACGATCGACAACGCTCGAAAAACGACGAATCACAAGAAAAGAAACTCTCGATTCCCTCTCGAAATCCAACCAAACACCCCGTCTCAAGAAAGAAAAGCCGAGGAGCCTAAAGAAAAAAAGAAGCTTCCAAGCTTTCCACATTCCACGGTTCCAATTTCTTTCTCGTAACGTTTCTCTCTGAAAGAGAAAGAAAGGGAGGAAAAGAGAGGAGAGAAAAGAAGGAAACCTCGCAGGAGAAACACCATCGTTTCCATCCCGGAAGCCAAGCACCAGGGGATCTCGCAGACGAGCGTGTATCGAGCGTGTCACTCGGGATCGATCTCCTCCTCGATCGATCTCCTCCGGATCCTACCTCCGCGACGGTCCTCCGCGTCCGACTAACCGGATGCCGGGCGTAGAGGAAGAGGGATCCACTCTGAGAGTGGCATTCGTCGTTCGACTTGGCCTCTCTTTGTCGAGGACCCGTCCTCGCCGATGGTCTCCTCCATCACACGCCAAATGCCCATGTACATTGTCCTTCTAGCCAGCAAGGATCCTGAATTCCCATTGGGCGAAAACCGTCACAGCCACCACGCCCATCTGGCCTTCTATAGTGGCTCACCTATAGCTCCCGAAGCGAGAGAGAAAGAGAACTCTTTCTCTCCCCCCCCTGAGAGAAGAACCGCTTCTCTCTCCCTCTCTCTCCTTCTCTCTCTCCTCTCCACCTCATCCACCACGTGTGCGTTCCCCGTATACGCGTTCCTTTCTTATTTTTGCCCGTGTGCGTTTCCCTCCTTGCACATGCACCTCTCGTCTCCTCGCCCTCTGTGCGCACCCCACACCGAACCCTACCCTTCTTTTCTCTGCGACTCTGCTCTCTTGCCACGCCGCTCTCTTATTCGGTTCCGTTTCCAGCCCGAGGGACCGGGAGAGTCTCCGTGGAGAGCGACGTGGATGAAGAGTGTAACCGGGATTCAGGCTACCCTCGCGCAAACAGAGAGAGAAAGAGAGAGAGAGAGAGAGAGGGGAGGAAGAAGGAAGGGCGAGCGTTATTAGCGAGGGCTCCGAGCCGCGGACGCGGATCTATTTGTATTCCTTTGTCGCGAGGATCACCCGCGCCGATCACCCGATCCGCACAGACTCCTCGAGAGATAACGAGGGAGGAAATATTCGGGATCGAGTGGGCGATTATGCGATTACATTTGAATAATTTGCGCGCCGTGGATTGGGTCCAGTGGAGTTGGGTTGAGGGAGGTTGAGAGGGTTTCGATTTGCGGTTGCCGATCGATCGGAGCGAGATGGCGTTGCGATTGTTGCGGTGCTCTTCGATCCTTTTCTCCCAAGTTTGTATCGAAAAAATTGGGGGGGAGTTGATCCGTCGCATGACAGATTTTGTGACGCTTGTTCGCTCGAGTCTTTCGCTGGGCCGATTCTAGGAGGGACAAGGCGCATCTAGGAGCACTGATGAGTTTTTCGAGTGGCAGCCGACCCGTTTGTTGTTCAACACATGTGAAGGAGGACGAAGCTACTTCTGCTCTCTAGACTTTCGTCTAGCTGACCGTACTCGTTACTCCATCTTCCGGAGAAAAGCTCTTCTTTCTCCTCTCTCTCTCTCTCTCTGTATTTCGTTTCCTGTTTTTCTTTTTTCTCTCTCTTCTTTTTCCTCCATCTCAACCGGAGGATTGATGGAAAGTTAGATGAGGATACCCCTGCGAAACATAATGATTCTCCATTGGCGAAAGAATTTATAATTCCTCTTGTCACGAGATCTACGCGTGATCTAACGTTTCATTGATAATCGAAGACTTCTTTTTACTCTCCAATTTTCCACGATCCAATTTCACGAGGAGATCTAAGACACTCGTCTTATTTACTCTTCGCAGTCGATCGATCTCGTTCCTTGAAAATCTTATTACCTGAGGTTGCACGCTACCTCCAAGAGGCCGAGCTGTTTCTCATGCGCCGTGGATCTTCGTGAAAGTATTCGAAGGGAAAAGAAAGAGAGAGAGAGAAAAGAACCTCGTTGGAGGGATGAATGTAGCTTTCGAAGGAGTGGAGATAAGGTGGAAGAAAAAGAGAGAAGAAAGAGAAAAAACGAAACGTGATCTTGCACGGGGAGGAGGAGGGTATGGTTGATGAGAAGTTGTAGAGAAATGGTCAGTAAACGAACTATTATGTGGAGAGGAAAAGTTAGAAGTGGCGAATCGGTTGGGAAAACTAAACGGTTGGGGGGAGGGGCCGCGGAGCGCGAAGAGGTGTACTCTTCAAATAAGAATGAAATCGCGGACGGAGGCTGACTCGATAAAAAAGACGTTTCTTCTTTATTAACAATGATAATCTATTAGATTTATGATCTATATAGATTTATGATCTTATGATATCATAGATCTATATAGATTTGCAAAAGTATTTCTGTGTACAGAGTTCCTGTATTTTAATAATTGGAGAAAAGAATGAAATATTTATATTACATCTCTGACTGAATTTGAGATCAAAATCTTTACGATTACCTCACAAATACGAAACCTGACTCTTGATAATGCTTACGTTATTAATCATCATAGAAAAACGGTTACGCAATTTAAAAACTTTCTCCTTCTCATTTCTATGTACCTTTCCCGTCGACAAGAGCAATCTCTCCCGGCGTGGAGATTGTTCGTTCGCTCGGCTCGATCTGAAAA
>NW_006263384.1:231480-232366 GCF_000469605.1 Apis dorsata
GTGCGTTCGTTTCCACGCAATTTCCACGAGAGACTCTTCTCAAATATTTGGATTTCGTATTCGAGAAGTAACGATTACGATTTCCACCGCCACGCTCTGCTGTTTCTCTATCACGTGAGTGAAAAACACGCGGTGAGCCGTCGCGAAATTCGAAACACACGTTCGAGGAGGGAGGGGGGGGGGGGCAGGAGGAGGTGGAAAACAGCGAGGAAAACTGGATCCGCGCGCGTTCCAGCTTTTAATTTGCTCCCGCGGGAGGAGCCACAAATTCATTTCATCGACTCGCGTTTCCCAGGGGAGAGAAAGGGAGAGGATAAGAGAGCCGTTGCTGGGAAATCCGGCCGAGGAAAGTGTCCCGTGGGACATATCGTATCCCTCCTCCGCGTAACGCGCTCCACTCGTAATCCGGCCGTCGGTCTATCGCATCGCTTCTAATTCCTTTAATTAAATACTCCGTTCCTCCGGCCCTTTGATCCTCCTTAATCCGTTCCCTCGTGCGTGTTTCGCCCTGGTATAATATACCAACGTTGGATATACGAGGTTGGGATCCGTTTTTCAAATGTATCGATATCGATTGTATTAATGTCGATTCTTTTTCAACGAGAAATAAGGAATTTTATAATTTTACTCCGTTAAAAGAGTCTTGGATGAATACGTGCATTTGATAATGTTATGTTATTTTGCTGCAACTTAATTAATTAAGTTATAAAATTTTATGCGTGTAGAATTTTATATGTATATTGGATATATGTTTCGAGGTTGAAATCGTGTTAAATCGATTCTTTTTGAACGAGAAATAAGGAATTTTAGTCCATTAAAAGAATCTTGGATGAATACGTACGATTTGTATGTTATTTTATTGCAATTTAATTAATTAATCATAGAA
>NW_006263384.1:232423-236436 GCF_000469605.1 Apis dorsata
TTATGTATATGTTGGATATACGTTTCGAGGTTAGGATCCGTTTTTCAAATCGATTGTATTAAATCGATTCTTTTTGAACTAGAAATAAGGAATTTTAGTCCATTAAAAGAGTCTTGGATGAATACGTACGATTTGTATGTTATTTTATTGCAATTTAATTAATTAATCATAGAATTATATATATATATGTTGGATATACGTTTCGAGGTTAGGATCCGTTTTTTAAATGTACAATCGATATCGAATTAAATCGATTCTTCTTGAACTAGAAATAAGGAATTTTAGTCCATTAAAAGAATCTTGGATGAATACGTACGATTTGATAATGTATGTTATTTTATTGCAATTTAATTAATTAATCATAAAATTATATATATATGTTGGATATACGTTTCGAGGTTAGGATCCGTTTTTTAAATGTATCGATATCGATTGTATTAAATCGATTCTTTTTCAACGAGAAATAAGGAATTTTATAATTTTACTCTGTTAAAAGAGTCTTGGATGAATACATACGATTTGTATGTTATTTTATTGCAATTTAATTAATTAATCATAGAATTATATATATATATGTTGGATATACGTTTCGAGGTTAGGATCCGTTTTTTAAATGTACAATCGATATCGATTGTATTAAATCGATTCTTCTTGAATTAGAAATAAGGAATTTTAGTTCATTAAAAGAGTCTTGGATGAATATGTACGATTTGTATGTTATTTTATTGCAATTTAATTAATTAATCATAGAATTTTATATATATATTGGATATACGTTTCGAGGTTAGGATCCGTTTTTCAAATCGATTGTATTAAATCGATTCTTCTTGAACTAGAAATAAGGAATTTTAGTCATTAAAAGAGTCTTGGATGAATACGTACAATTTGATAATTCATCACTGTTCGTTGTTGTTTTAGTGCAACTTAATTAATTAATCATAAAATTTTATATATATGTTGGATATACGTTTCAAGGCTGGGATTTGTTTTCCAAATGTATTGATATCGATTGTATTAAATCTTTTTGAACGAGAAGGAAGGAATTTTAATCCGTTAAAAGAGTCTTGGATGGATATATACATTTGATAACGTATGTTATTTTACTGCAACTTAATTAATTAATCATAAAATTTTATATACGTAGATATTCTCGCGTAAGATATTTTTAAATTACGTTCAATCGTTGCCGTTTGCTTGTTATAATTACTTATATAATTGATGCAATGTAAGATATCTCGTTTACCTCTCGAGGATGTCAAATGAATTTTAAAAGACGATGTGGATACGTTTACAGAGCATTTTAAGATTATCTCAGGAAAAAAAAGGACTTTCCAAATCCAATCTTCAATTCAATTAATCCTTCTTATTATATATATAATAATGTCTCTTTGTTAATGTTTCTATCCTAATGTTTCATTCCATTCGATATTTTCATCTCTTTACAATTTTGATTCGAATAGACTTTCGAAATTAAATTATTCTTGAATCGCCAAAAAATTCTAACATCTAACTGTAAAGACTCATCTTCGAAAGATGTGATCACAGAAAAGATGACTCACAGAACAAAGCCTCGAGAAGAGATTTAAAAACCTGAATTTCGCTTCGCTAATTTCCCAAATTTCCCAATCGTATCCCGATCGAAACTTTCTTCCCACGAAAAGGAATTCCGTCAGACAACCGTCTCAACCAAACATTCTCCCATCCATCACAAAACAATCCCAACAAAGACCTCTCTCCACTTCTTATTCCTTCTCAAAATCAGAGAGAGAAAGAGAGAGAGAAATCGCAATCATCCTCCAAAACTCTCTCTCTCTCTCTCTCTCTTTCTTTCTCTCTCGACCACAGATCGTTTACTCCGCTCAATGGAAGTGAAACTTTGAAACGTTGGAAGAGAATCCCGATGGTAATCGGATACACCGCGCGAAAAACGATCCTCGAAACTCGTACGTGTACGTCCTCCTCTCCTCGACCGTTCCAACGACCTATGAATCCTATCGAAGCGGAGGATCGATCGAAACGCGCAAACGGAAACGGAAAAACTGGGGAGGGGAGATGGAAGAGAGGCAGAGATAAATAGAGAGAGCAGGCATCCCGGTCACCACGCCGGTTCCCGGTTGATCCAGCTAATCTACGGTGAAAAGTAGCTGTTCCTCCGGCGACCTGTTTCTCCGTCCGGTCCGGAGAGGCATTGTGCTCTCCTCCACATGCACAAGGCCCCTGGTCCGGGTCACCTCCTCCTCGAGTGTTTACGCAATAGACGCTTTTGTCCATCGAACGATGAGCATCATCATTGTCCGTCCATCTGTCTGTCTGCGCTGTCTGTTTACCGAATAGATATTCCCTATTCTTTCTATTTCGCCGTCTCTCCTCCCCCCTGTCGTCTCCTTCTCCTCTCCGTTCGGAGGCTTCGAACGAAAGATGTACTTTTATGCCTTTATGAAGGGAGCTCTCCCCTCTCCTCTTCCCCCTTTTGTTCTTTCCTCGTTCCAGAGGTTTTCGTTTCCGCGAGGGGTTGCAAGAAGGGAGGAGGATCCCGCAGGACCTCGCCTCTCTCCTCTCTCTTTCTCTCTCTTTGTCTCGTTTTATTCGACCAAAGGTGAGCTCTTCTCTTGGTCGCGCACCCTTCTCTTGAGATTGGTTTATAATCGGACGATTTATATATATATATATATGTGTGTGTGTGTGTATGGATCTTGTGGGAGGGTAAGGATCGATTCTAAGAGAATAAGGGAGGATTCCTTCTTTTTCTAATTGGATAGACGATCGTCAATCGACGGATACACTCCATTTATCGGTTAAAGGGATGTTTTTTTTTTAAACGAGGATAAAGGGTTTTCCGCTTTCTCTCTCTCTGACTCTCTCGCCCCTTCTCTCGGAGGATGGCTAAGAGGATTCTTCGATTAGGGGGATGTAAAGTTTGGAGACGATTGGTCGGCCCCGTGGAACGAACGTTTGAAATGGTAAAATGATGATTATTGCAGTGACGGAGGTCGAGTGGAGGTTGGAGAAATCTTCAAAAGTGGAGTCTCTCTCTCGACTGTGGAAAATCGATCGGTTCGAGTTAACAAAGTCGTGTATATATCTGCACATACATGCATATATATATTATATATCGTGGTTAATTGTGCGCGATAAATTATTATAACGCAATATCGACACGTGAGGAAGAGAACAATTGAAGGATAGATGGGAGTGCCTCCTGTCTCGTAAATATGAGAGTGTGTTTGGAACGAAGATGAAAAAAAAAAGGAATCGGAAGATGAAACCGTGGTGGTGATAAAAACTGGTGGAAAATTAAACTTAATTAACCTAAAAAGCCACTAATAGTATCTCTCCCGCGTACGTGGGGAAAAAAAAAAAAAAACGGGGAGGAAAACACTTGGAGTGCGTTGAAGCAGATCGTCGGTAAAAATGAAATCATGTGGTCGATGAAAATAAACAAAATCCGTTCGTGTATACGAGAGCCGTGAACAGTTTTCAACGTGGTCAAACTTTGTTCGAACTGAAAAACGTGTGAGCTTCAAAAAAAAAAAAAAAAAGAAAAAAGAAAAAAGAGAGAGAGAGAGAGGGAGAGGGAGAAGGGGGACAGAGAGAGAGAGAGAGAGAGAGAAAAGATAAAACGAGCTGGTATATCACGCGAAATATTAGCACGCGAATTATCCATTTTAATATATTTGTAACACTTAAACACGAACGGGTGCGTGTCTTTTTTTTCTTTCTTTCTTTCTTTTTTTTTTTTTTACCTCTCGAATTCATTTTTTTTTTTTTTTTCTTTTTTTGTTTTTTACCTCTCGAATTCATTTTTTTTTTTTTTTTCTTTTTTCACTATGTATGTTTTGCCGACTATTTTCATTCACGAGCCATGATCTTTTATTCCACTCGAATATACGGTGAAACGGTGAAAAATTCTTCGGTTGTTTGTTTGAAATTCGATAGACATTTTTTTTTAGAAAATAATTGAGTTCGGTGAAAAAATTTCGAAACAAAAAAAAAAAAAAAAAAAAAAAAAAAAA
>NW_006263384.1:236503-237965 GCF_000469605.1 Apis dorsata
TCGTATAACGTGGAAAAAAAAAAAATATGATATCGTTTTTCGAGTTTTTGAAAAAAAATATATCGAAAGAAATATGATTAAAATATAAATTAATTCTATCGCGTTGTTTAGAATTGATTAAAAGTGAATTGAATCGAATCTGCTAGCTCAGTTTCACGGGGGTAGATGACACGCCTTTGGCAAAGGCGTTCGGCACGTCAAAGAGTAAAATGTCGCCATGGACGCCATTACAGTGGCCATATTTACCCTGATCGTCAACTCTGTAGGGAGTTCTGCCCTCATAGTGCCCATATTCGCCACATAAGTGGTGTACAGTACCCGACAAAAGTACGCGGCGATGCACGAAACGACTCCTTTTCCTGCAACAAAACCATCCTCGGCAAATATATTAACTGATAATTACTCAATCAAATAAATCTCACGCGACGTCTATTCACTCTTCTTTGATTTCTTTGACATTTTAAAATTTTAATACACACCGTTTCGAAATAATTATCTAGATACAATAGTTAATTTTTTTATCTAAATTTAATTATTTAATCACTCTTCATTTTCATATTTAAAATACCCTCGAACACGATCGAAACTAAGATTTTCAAAATGTAATTTACACAAGATCCTCCTTATTATCTAGATACAAGTTAATTTTTTTATCTAAATTTAATTATTATCACTCTCCATTTTCATATTTAAAATACCCTCGAACACGATCGAAACTAAGATTTTCAAAATGTAATTTATATAAGATCCTCCTTATCTATTATCACTCTCCATTTTCATACTTAAAATATCCTCGAACACGATCGAAACTAAGATTTTCAAAATATGATTTACACAAGATCCTCCTTGAATGAAAAGCTGCAAAAAAAAGAAACCTAATCAAGAATAGATAGTTCACAATCCCCCTAAATCCCCCACAGATACAAACTTTGGGCCAATTTCCCAATAAGTCTTTCACCGCGCCGATCGCTGCCAATCGCGAAAAAGCTGAAGGAGAGGAGATCGAAGGGCAACAATGGTTCTCGAAGGGGGTGGTAGAGGTCATTTCGAACAAAGGCCAGCCTCGTTCGTCGAGGGCGTATCGTCGGAGCGGATTTCTCGATCGTAGCCCCGACAATCTCGATTGGTTTCCGGTTGGTATAGAGAAACAAGGCCGCCGAGCTGAGGAATTTCCTCCTCTTCCTTCTTCTTCTTCTTCTTCTTCTTCTTCTTCTTCCGCGTCAGAGCCGACTCTGGAAAAGAACAGGCGAAGAAGAGTCCTCCTCCTCCTCCTTCTTCTTCTCTCTAGTTTCTAGTGGAGTGGCTCGACTAACAAGTTACCGCTGTTAACAAGCAACCAAGCTTCCTCCACTCGTTTTCTCTTCGTTGCTCCTCTTTCCTTCCTCTCCTCCCACCTCCCCCTCCTCTCCTCCCCTCCCGCCGTGTACACCAGCCTTCCGCGATTCTTCCCCTCGCCACGGCC
>NW_006263384.1:238720-239058 GCF_000469605.1 Apis dorsata
GTCGAGTGCTCCAGTTAGCCTGGATTTTGTCTCTTCGTGACCTGGAATGGAATGGGTTTCCTCCTTTTTGGAAATTTCGCTGATGGGACTGATGGAAGATATTTTTACGAAAGGGAGCGGTTAAAATCGTGTATTGTTGTTGGTATAGAATTAGGGGAAATATAGAAAGTATGGTTTTTTTTATTTGGAGAGATTTCTGGAAGATGGAGTAATTGATAAGTTTTTGGAATGGAAAGCAAGGGGCACGTGTATGCCTTGTTTTCTCTCAATGTAAATAAATATTCTGGAAATAAAAATTTCGAAAGAATTAATTAGTTGTTGGTATTGTTGTTGGTATA
>NW_006263384.1:239238-247970 GCF_000469605.1 Apis dorsata
CCTTGTTCTCCTTCTCTCAATGTAAGTATTCTGAAAATAAAAATTTCGAAAGAATTAATTAGTTGTTGGTATTGTTGTTAGTATAGAATTAGGGGAAATATAGAAAGTATGGTTTTTTTTATTTGGAGAGATTTCTGGAAGATGGAAGAATTGATAAGTTTTTGGAATGGAAAGCAAGGGACACGTATATGTCTTGTTTTCTCTCAATGTAAGTAAATATTCTGGAAATAAAAATTTCGAAAGAATTAATTAGTTGTTGGTATTGTTGTTGGTATAGAATTAGATTTCTGGAAGATGGAATAATTGATAAGTTTTTGGAATGGAAAGCAAGGGACACGTATATGTCTTGTTTTCTCTCAATGTAAGTAAATATTCTGGAAATAAAAATTTCGAAAGAATTAATTAGTTGTTGGTATTGTTGTTGGTATAAAATTAGATTTCTGGAAGATGGAATAATTGATAAGTTTTTGGAATGGAAAGCAAGGGGCACGTATATGCCTTGTTTTCTCTCAATGTAAGTAAATATTCTGGAAATAAAAATTTCGAAAGAATTAATTAGTTGTTGGTCTTGTTGTTGGTATAAAATTAGATTTCTGGCAGATGGAATAATTGATAAGTTTTTGGAATGGAAAGCAAGGGGCACGTATATGCCTTGTTTTCTCTCAATGTAAGTAAATATTCTGGAAATAAAAATTTCGAAAGAATTAATTAGTTGTTGATATCGAAGGATTTAATAGATACATATACTTCTTCTACTTTTTTCTTCTCTTCTTTTTTTAAAGTAATCCTTTGCACGCGTCCACTTACATAAATTCCCTTTTCGAGGACGATCCAAGACGACTCGTCAACGACTCGTCGCTACTTCAACAATCTTTCCAATGAAGCTTTAACCCAGTATCGAGAAGTTTAACTCAATTTCACTTCGTACTTCTTCCATCTAAAATACTCTTACGCTTCTATTTGTATACCCTCAACAAGTCTAACTTTCTCCTCCAACTACAGCGAAAACCACTCAAGCAAATATCACAAATCTTTTTCTACGATTCAAAACAACGAATCTCCTCCTCGATTATCGATCCTCTCGTTCGCGTAATCGACCTGATATTCGTGCATCTTACGCAATATATTTGCGCCTAAGATTTTCCTTTTCTTCTTTTAACGAGGCCAAATGTATAAGCGGATAACAGATTGATGGGAAGAAGAAAGGTTGATCGGATCCAAAGCTGGAAATTAGCAATGCGAGCGAACAACAAGCTGACCAATCAAAGCCTCTCTCCTATCGCTTCCTTTACATTTCATCCCCCTCCCTCCTCCCCCCGACACGAGAACACACGTGTAACCCGGATAGATGCGTTGCAGGTCACCCTATTAACTGGTCCCTTGCCCATCCTCCATTGAATTTCCATCCGTGGAATTAATTGCGCGCCGTGCAACGGTTTTTTTAAAACGGTTCGTTCGGATCAACGTTTCGAGTGACCGCACGTGCGATGCGTAACGTGTCGCGGCCGTGACTGTGAGTTTCTTGTCCTCAAACGCAAATGGAAATAACGAAGATGTACACAATTTGCGTACATCGAGTCGATATAATGTCGTTTATTACGACGCGATTAGAGAGTTTGTGTTTCGATGGGGATTATCGAGGCATTCTTGGAAATCGGTGTACATCATAATATTATGTATAGAGTATATAGAATTGTATATTGTTAGGAATATTATCATCGTTTCTTTTTGAATAAAATTAGTAACAATATTTGAAAAGTTTAAGCGATAATAATTGTTTAAATTATAATATATAAGTTATAAATATTTTAAATTTTTTATTCTTGCCTTTGTTATTGTTGAGAACGAAATGCAAATCGAATTTTTAGATTTGATAAAAATAATAGTAATTATTTGTCACAGAATTTGAAATTAGAGCTCGAAAAAATTGTAGTTTTTTAAAAGTTTTTTAAAGTATTGAAAATTTGATTGAAAATTAAATTGATTAAATTTCTTTGATTTGGATACAAATAGATCCACACTTAGATTATTAAGATATTGAAATATAAAAATAATTTTTAAAAAATTATTCAAATAATTATTCAAATAATCACGAAATTTATTCGTTCTCATTTTACAAAGCTTTCAGCTTCTTCCTCTTTTTTATCTAGTTTGTTCGATTTCATTTCAATTGAAATGTTTAGTTAATAAGATTCCTAAATGAGAATAATATATTGCGAAATATTTTCCCATTTCACTTCAAAATTTCTTCGAAAATATATCAATATCACACATTCAATCATCGAATGAAATCTTGTTGAAACTTTGAATAGAAGAGAATAGAAATACGTTTCCAGTATTAATATTTCTATTATTTAATTTCTTTGCTTAAATGATCAACATTATTAATTGTGAATTAATTATTAAATAAAATCCTTTTATCAACTATAACCTCGACTCAATTTTCACCGGTACCGCGAGCATCGCAATCGTTGCGAGGATTAAAAGAGCGTGCCCCCGTTGATGTTGGCGAATAAGCCGCGGTTCCATGGCCCAGGCGGCCGTGCCCCCGAAAAGGAAGCGGTCCACGGATTTATTTTACATTTTTTCATGTGTTTTATTGTCGCACGGTGTCCAGGCCGAAGTGTGCTGAAAGCGGTTAGACGGTTGAAACCGGAGAAGCCGACGAAACGCTTGCTCACTCGCCGCTGGCGAACAATTCGAATTTCAAAGGGCCAACTGTCGCTCTCTTACCTGACTTTGCCTGCAAAGGAAATCCGCCTGGGACCAACTATCCTCCGCTCTTTGCCATCTCTTCGTTTCTACATTATCCCATCGACTTTCCAAAAATCTATTTTTCCTTTCCCTTACAACGTAGTATTTAACGTTGCACGAGGAGTAACTCTGTTTTCCACTTCGAAAAAGTAATCAAGATCAATATCCCTAGGATATTTATAATCTAATTTAAATAATAAAAAATCTAAAAAAATTTGTTTCGTTTTTTTTTTTTTTTTTTTTTTTCGTTTTTCTTAGCCTCGGAGGTTAGGTCTAGGGGTTTTTCGTAGGGATTAACTGCGTCGCCAATGGCGACAAGGTGCGCGAAAAAGTAATCAAGATCAATATCTCTAGGATATTTATAGTCTAATCTAAATAGATACTTTTCTCTAGATTTTCGGTCGATTCGATTATTTTCTTTTTTATTCCATCGAAAATTGGTGGAAGAAATCCATTCGTGTTTTCTTTTCTATTTGTTTCGTTTTTTTTTTTTTTTTTTTTTTTTTTTTTTTTTTCGTTTTTCTTAGCCTCGGAGGTTAGGTCTAGGGGTTTTTCGTAGGGATTAACTGCGTCGCCAATGGCGACAAGGTGCGCGAAAAAATAATCAAGATCAATATCCCTAGGATATTTATAGTTTAATCTAAATAGACACTTTTCTCTAGATTTTCGGTCGATTCGATTCTTTTTTTTTTTATTCCATCGAAAATTGGTGGAAGAAATCCATTCGTGTTTTCTTTTCTATTTGTTTCTTTTTTTTTTTTTTTTTTTTTTTCGTTTTTCGTTGCCTCGGAGGTTAGGTCTAGGGGTTTTTCCTAGGGATTAACTGCGTCGCCAATGGCGACAAGGCGCGCGAAAAAATAATCAAGATCAATATCCCTAGGATATTTATAGGGGGGGCTAAATAGACAGTTTTCTCTAGATTTTCGGTCGATTCGATTCTTTTTTTTTATTCCATCGAAAATTGGTGGAAGAAATCCATTCGTCTATTCTTTTCTATTTGTTTCGTTTTTTTTTTTTTTTTTTCCACGGAAAATTGGTGGAAAAAACCCTTTCTTTTTTTTTTTTTTTTTTTTTTTTTTTTTTTTTTTTTTTTCGTTTTTCTTTGCCTCGGAGGTTAGGTCTAGGGGTTTTTCGTAGGGGTTGGCTGCATCGCCAATGGCGACAAGGTGCGCGCTCGGAAAGCAAAGGCAATCGGCCGTAGGCGAGAGATTAAATCCCGGTGCAGCGGAGAGTTTTCGGTAATTTCGACCGCGGGCTTGTTTGCACACCTGAGCCCTGCCCTTCGCGGCCGATATAATTCCGTGGGAGCATTATTAATTGCTCTTCCACGCGGGACCCTCCGCCATGCATTTTTGCCATGGAAAACCCCCATCCCTCCCCTGGGAATCTATCTGCACCAGGAATTTTTTCCGCCTTTCGTTTCTTTTCACTTTCATCTTTTACGAGGGGCGATTTTTATCCACAGTTGGTGAATTGTTTAGAATCGCGGGGAAACGATTTCTTACTTTTCAAAATTTCATGAAATTTCCCCTTTTTTGCTCGAAATATTTTCAAAATTTTTTTTCTAAACCTTTCACTCGATCTCCGATACGATTCTTCGGAATACTTAATATTATAACTTAATATATAACGATAGCACGAAATTTATGGTTTCTCATTTTACAAAGCTTTCAGTTTCTTTCTCTTTTTACTTTTTTATGCAGTTTGATTTTTTGTCTGATTTTATTTCAAATAAAACGTTAATACGTAAGATTCCTAAATGAGAATAATGTATTGCGAGATATTCCAAGAGATCAAATGTACTATTTTTGTATTATATAGTACAACGTGTAACGTGTTAACGTACAATTAGATTTTATCGGAAAAGTTGTAATTAATTGATCAATTGGTGGAAATGCGGCGATTAATTCGTCACAGGCTGTTCGTTTGCGAGATAATTCGCGATAAGTTACGCGCGCAGGATAAAATTCATTCAACCGAAAAAAGGTTGGAAGCTCAAAAATTCCTCGCTCGTCCCAAATTATTGGCTTGATTAAGAGTCGCGGTGGTATGCAACGATGAAATCAAAAAGCGTTAGTCGCAATTTTTTACGTCGAACCATCCACGAACGATCGACGGATTCTGCAAAGAATATTTTCAATCGACGACAGAGAGAGAGAGAGAGAGAGAGAGATCTCGAATTTATATATTTCATATAAAATAATTCGCGTTTCGATTTTTACATTTCGAGTTAATCTGTCTACAAATTCAGTGATATAAAATCATTTTATCCCCCCCCCTTCTCTCCACTTCTATAGGAATTTTCCTACCGTTAAATAAAACTATGATTATTTACCAATATCGAAACTCGTCCCGAATGATTTTTCAATTTCAATTGAAATTCGAGACCACGCGTATTCCAACGCGTGTTTGACCGCGGATCCACCATCAGCCTCGATGCGTCGATAAATATTTTAGTAATTCTCATTTCTCTCTCTCTTTCTCTCTCTCTCTCATTCCCTCTTCTTTTGTTCTTTTATCTCGTGAAAAATTTCAAGCCTGGTTTTTATTTATATTCCACGCTATAAATCGACTCTCGTAATTCCAATTCTCCACGCATGATTCTCGATCGTTCCAATTTTGTGTATTTTTCCTGCCCATCCTACTCCTTGTTTCTTCGCCCTCTCGCGCGATTTTCATTTCATTTTTGCGCGCGAAGATTTCTTTCAAATCAAATAAAATCCAAGGAGAAGAAAGATCGAGAAAAAATCTTGCGAAATGAATTCATAAATTCGATAAAATTTTGCTCGTTTCTTTTTTTCAGAATCTATCGTCGTTCTATCGACTTTCTTCTTTTTCTGGTTTATCGAATTTGTTGCTTCTGCAATAATATTTTTTAACGTCAGGGAATCGACAGTTGTAGAATTTATACGATCGAATATGTAAAATATATTCGGCTACAAAAGATATTTGCACGTCGATTATTCTATTTATCAATATTAATTTAGATTCGAATATGTCGTGTTAACGTTTCATTTAATTGTGCAATTTATATTAACGTCTAAACAGAATTTATAGAATTTTTGAAGAATATATTTTTCTATATATAGATATATTCGTATTTTCTGAAAGAAAAACGGAAGAATAAAAATTCCAAAAAATAATTAATAAAAGAAATGATTCGAAGAAAATCAACAATTAACCCTCACCTTTCCCGAAACAAAAATCTCAAAACTTTTATTCATTTTTCAAAAAAAAAAAATAATAATTCCTCTCCAAAGGACAAAGAACGGTCAAGAAAAAAGAAAGAAAAGTTTGGCGAAAATTCGGCCAAATGAAATAAAGAGTGAATTTGGAAAAATTAACCGACAGAGTGACACGGAAGCGATATCAAAGTTTCCCCCAAAGTAACAGGAAGAAATAAAAATTCTTCCGACGATTTCCTCGGGAGTAAATTTGTAATTTCGTCCGGCGTGATGGCGGCCGATATGACAACATGGCCCGAAGCCATCGTCGCGTATGCAATTTTGTCAGGTAGTTATCGCGAAACGGGGGTACGTAAAAAGAGGGAGACCGATAGGGCGGAAATATAGGAGGAAGGAAACAAATGTAACTAAACGAATCGCGCAAAGTGGCCCGAGGCGGTCAGTTTGTTTCCACAGTTCTCGATCCATCCATCCAATACTCTGTGCATCTAATTTTTAACCAACGGGTGTATCTCCCTTCCCCCCTCCCTCCTCTGAAAACACGGGAACGAAGATAAAATACGAGGAAGAAAGAAGCTTGACTTAACAGATCCTTCTTGGGGAGGAGGGGGGAAGAAAAAAACGTTACTTCGTCGGGCGTTAAAATTTATTTATTTATTAAATTCGTAAAAAAAGAGAGAGAGAGAGAGAGAGAAAGATTACGAGAGATACGATAACGTCAATAGATAAGAATACGTGGCTCGATTAACTAGGCGTTGTGGTGTTGTACGCCAATGTACACGCGATGTAACGTTCGAGTGTCGCGAAAGTTAAACAAACGCGAGCGGCGGGCAGGCAGAGAATTTTATTTACGACCTACTACTAGAGATGGAAAGTTTTCCAGCGAGAGTGTACCGAGCAATAGCTAACGCTGGAAATACTCCATTCGCGAGTGTTCTTCAGGCTTACAAGGGTTTCGAAGCGAGCCGAGGACGTGGAAGAGCTAGAAACGTGCGCGTCTCGTTCTCCAAATAAAGAAAAAAGAGAGAGAGAGAGAGAAAAAAAAGAAAAAAAGAAAGAGAGAGAAGCTATTCCGTATACGTTACTACGGGCTACTGCGGAATACTGCCCGAGACGCGGAGATAAAAAGAAGCCTCACCCCCCTCGAGACACGCGAGACACACGAGAACGGCAAGAGGCATGGAGGTTCAACTCTGAACGGAGCGAAAGGGGAGGAAGGAGGGGGGGTCGAAACTATTCGATATCGGGCCGTTGATGGCTTCCATTGGTCCTCTGTTATTACCGGTTACGCGAAAAAGAAAGTATCGCTGGTGGTGGAATAATAGGGGAGGATAGAGAAGGATGGCGGTATGGTGTCGCGACGCAGCTGTGCGCCACGGCGTATCGCCACGGCCCCCTCAGATTGGATCACTCGGTAGATTATTTGGCTTTATGGTGCGGGGAATATACTATGCCAATATGACGTGGAGGGCTTGTTCACAGCGAGGGTGGTGGTAGCCATGGAAACGCCGGCACCCGCGAGTGTCGGCTCCAACGCCAGCCGAGTCCCTCATCTCCCTCCTTTCCTGGCCACCCCCGCTCGCTGGGGCCACCCCTCGCCCGCAGCACCCGCCAACCCTCTCGCTCTCACCCTCCTTCCGGCGCCAGCCGACAGCCCCCTCTGGACCGTAGGGCGAAAGCCACCCCTAAACTCAGTCCTGTAACGGATCCCTATGTACTTCTCCCGTTTCTCCCTCCTCCCCCTCTTCCCTTCCTCCTCCACCCCATGCACCCTACGTATATGTGTATTATACGTTATGTGCTCTCCAGCTCTCCGCCCGTGGACCAGTATTTCTCTCCTTCCCTTCGTGCGCGTGTGTATGTGTGTGTGTGTGTGTGTGCACGTGTTCTCCCTGTGGCTGCCACATTGATTCGGTTGCACGTACACGGAGTAAGTTGGTAAGCGTGCAAGCGACTGAGACTGTGCGAGTGGCTGTATAGGCAGCCAGGGGTGCCTCCGCGATCAATATGGTGGACAGACGCACCGACACCCTCCACGGGAAGGCCAACTCGATTTACTAAATTCCCTCCTACGACCCGTCCTCTCCCTGCTCTACGCGCTCCTCGCCAACTTCTTTTCCGACGTTTCTTTCCGATCCAGTATCCTTCTCTCTCTCTTTCTCTCTCTCTCTCTCTCTCTCTCTCTCTCTCTTTCTCTCTGTCTTTTTCTTCTTTTCAAAGAAAGTTTCCCCGTATGGCGGGAAATCGTATATATAGATTCCATTTTCGATTCTTCCTTAAGATTTCTTTTAACTCGTAATTTTAATTAACGATCTTTTTGACTCGAGATACAAAACTTAATTTTCGATATGAATTTTAAAAAAAAGGAAATTTATTCCGCATCCATCCGTCTTCTCTTTTCTCGTTTGTTAAAATATTATACGTATGTATGGAAGGATATGGAGAAATGGAGGGAAGGAAGGGAGAGAAAAAAAAAAAAGGAAAGGGAGAAATTTTCGCGACATTGGATAGCGTAGAGAAAGCGAACGAGAAACAATCTGCCGGCCGGCTAACGGGAATACAGAGCTCGGCGAACCGCGAACAAAGTTACTTTGATCGCTATCAGCGAAATCGAAGCGCTTTGTCCGCCGTTGCACGTGTCTACTCCAGGATATTGCTACTTGATGGCGGTGCGCGATCGGCGAGATTATATTTCGCGGGGTGAGAACGAACGATGTACAAGTCAAAATACAGTCGCTAACCACCACCACTATCGCCACCACCACCATCACCACCTCCTCCTCCTCCTCCTCC
>NW_006263384.1:248014-251084 GCF_000469605.1 Apis dorsata
TAAACCTCTGTGTTTCATAAAAGGTGGCGGAGGCGGTTCGCGCGTATCCTAGCCTCCGGTCATAGGTATTTATTTTCGAGCGTTTTCGTGCCTGCTCTTTTCCCCGTGTAATTCGGAACGCTCGTTTCGATAATGTAACTGTTTTTGCTGCTCTTTATTTTTTATCTTCTCTTTTTTTTTTTTTTGGAGGAGAAAGAGGAGGAGGAGGAGTTTATTTTCGAAAATGTAACATTCTTTTGATAAAATGATACGAAAATGATCTAAGTTAGGAGTTATTTGTGCGTATTTTCGTATCTTATATTTTAGAATATTCATCATCGTTGGAAATTTATTTATAAATAATATGGATTTCGTAATTATTCGAAGATGCAAGTTTATTAACTCTAATTTAAATCATTTCTATTGATACTTATTTACTATTTTTTTTTTTTTTGAAACATTTGAAAATAAATTTATTCCATTTCCGTAATAAATACTTATAGATTTCGTCCGAGTACAATTTGAGAGAAATCTAATTCTTTTCTTAATTTGTTTCTTTAATTCGAAACAAAAAAAAAAAAAAGGCTTCGAAAGAATTAAGTAGGCTAGAAGAAAAGAAGGTAAACTGCGCCGGATTAAATTACGGAAAAGGGAATCGCGAAGGCGTTCTTTTGATGATAATTACAATTAAAACGAGCAATTATTATTTCAGTTGAAATAATAATTCTCATCGTCCTGCCTGTCGAATTTTGTCGATTTTTATCGCGGTAAAAATAAATTCTAGATGACGATAGAAAACAATAGAAAATAATGTGATAGATTGTTCGCATTATGCGTAAATTTTTTATCTTATTATGCGATAAAAATATGAAAGGTGAAAAGGTTCTTTTTTTATCTGAAAATATTCTATTTATCGAAAAAAGGATAAATCGAATATTGAGGGGGTGGAAGAATAAAAAAGAATATATATATATGTAAAAGGTGAAAAAATAAAGAGGAAAAAAGAGCTTCTAATTTTTTCAGATAGATTTCAGAATATTTTATTTCATTTGAAAAAGCATAAATATTAAGGAATGGAAAATAAAAAGAGTTCATAAATGAATCGTAAATGAGGAAGAAAGGAATGACGAATGAAATTTTATTAAAATAATAGCAATTTATCGTATAATGACTCAAACGAAGAATCAAGTTGAAAATAGCGATTGAAGAAGCGTAAAGCGAATCAAAATGAATCGAGTTCGAAAGGACGATATTGTTCATTTAGTTTTAATAAAATAAAATAAAAAAAAAAAAAAAAAAAAAAAAAAAAAAGAAGAAGAAGAACGAATGATTTATTTCGCGAAATTACATTGATCTCGCGTAATTAATTATATTCATTATTTTTACGCGTTGATAAAAATGGTAGATAATTACGGTTTTCCCGGGGATCTTGGGTTAATTGATTTTTGCCGTGCAGTGCATGGTAATGAGCATAAAATAATAAACTTCTTTCGTGCGGTGAATTTTTAAGAGCGTGTTTATTCGGACCGGCGAAGGGAAAGCGAGAATAATTAAAACGTAAATAAACGAACTCTGCGCGTTCATTAAACCGTGGTTACTTATGTTTCAATTCGTTTAACGAAGTGTAAAATGCAAATAATTTGATCCTACGAGAAACTCGAATTACCCGCTATTGTTTGCAACTTCGAGGGAATAATACGGTCTGCAGATCATCAGTTTCCTAGAAACGTGCAACCTTTGAATTTTATCCTATCCTTTCGCGAAATACGCTTCTTCGAAATTGCAAATTTTGACGATCTGAGAAAATTTAAGAATTCGAAAATCTTCGATCGCAGACAAAAACCTTTCAAACTTTTTTTAAATTTTTTCCCACTCGAAAATCCGAATTTTCTATAATCTTTTGAATAAAAAATCGATGTAATGGAAATTTTCCAATCTCTCCAATACTAAAATAAATATTTAATTCGATATATTCACGGATGGAACATAAAAATTTTTAACACGTCAAATCCTTTCTTTTTTCTCTCTCTCTCTCTCTTCTCGAATCGCAGAAATTTCGAAATGCTCGAATAAGAATTCCGTTCTGTTTCTCGTCAGATGGCAAAACAAGGTTACTTTATTTAATTTCCGGTTAATTATTGGCGGTCATCGGGGATCTCCTCCTCCTCCTCCTCCGTCCGTTTTCCACCATTTCACGCATCCGCGTGCGCGCACGGGAGTTGTCGAGCGGGGGTAGTTACACAGAGGCATGCACCACACCTATCTGCGCAACGTGTCATCCCCAGTATAAAGGCAAAACAAACCCTTCGCGATAGGGAGGGGGAGGAGCAAGTTCGCCGATTCCTGTCAATATCAGGCCCCCCGTTTTACGTCTATTGCGAGACTCGATTTACGCGGTATCGCTTTCCTTTCCCTATTAAGGTATTAAACATTTACTTGTCTACCTTTTAATCCATCCATCTGAAGCGAAGCGGAAAAGCGGATACGAGCGTCGAAAATTAGATTTCCTCTCCATTTATATGGAAAGTCGGACGACGAGCTCCTTCTTGAAAATCTATTCAACTTGACTCCGATCTTGAATCTTTATCGAATCGATACTATTTTCGTTGCAAAAAAAAAGGAAGGAAAAAAGCAGAGAGAAAAGGAAAAAATTCGAACCAAATCGCGAGATTCAATCGTGGGTCGACACACCGATCCATGGAAAAGGTGCGCGACAAAGGGAGTAACTCGATCAAACGTCGTGCATCCCGATGGAATCAACCCTCCCAAATACCAAAGGAACCATTCCAAAAAAAAAACGACACAGGAAAAAAAATATCAACCGACGAACAGGTACATATATATATATATATACACATCCGTGCAGCCGCCTGCGAGAAACGCGAGCGGATCCGCGTAGAGTATAGAAGGTATTGCGGNAGAGGGTGGACAGAGGGAAGAAAAGGGGCGAAACAATCGCGGGACAAGTTGGAAGCAGCCCGTTGGAAAAGTTTCCCTCCCCCATATAGACACGGAAAGGTGAGAGAGAGAGGAGGAAGGAAAAGGAGAACGGTGGCGCGAATCGTTTTCTCGCTGCTTTTCCCGCGGCTGC
>NW_006263384.1:251794-253992 GCF_000469605.1 Apis dorsata
ATACGCCCGGGAAAAAGGCAGCCTCGCGAAAAAAAGGCGCAATTTTCGCGTGCGTCGCCCACACCCCCGCCGCCAACGGGGGATTAACCCCTAGTCTAGCCTCGCGGCGAAGAAAGACCGCGTCGTTCGATGCTGCAGTTCTTTTTTTTTTTTTTTTTCCTCCCTCCTTTTCTTCTCTTATCTCGTCTTTTTGATCCGCGATTTTTAATTCATCCTGTTTCTTTTTTTTTTTTTTTTTCTTTGGAAGAAGCAATGTTTGGCTTTTTGACAATTGACCAATTGTGCGTTTTTGGTGTGTTTTAAATAATGTGTTTTAATTGGCCTGATTTTGTAATTTGTGATTTGTGATTTCTATAATGTATGTAATGGAGAATATAAATATATGGAGTAATTAGGTGGAATAGAGTTCGATTTGATTTGCAAATTTTCATCACTGTATCTTTTGAAATTTCCACTGTTTGTGATTTTCGTATACATTTTTTTTTTTTTTTTAGAAATATGGTTGCAACAGATGTTTAAAATAATTTATCGATTTAATTCAATTTATTACGTTACGTTGAAACGTTTCAAATATGATTTTTAACGATAAATGGTTCTTGAAATGGTTATCGCTCGAAATGATCCCATAAACGTTCTACTAGATTAATTTCCCTTTTGATTTCATTTTAAGTAGGGCAAACGCGATTATAGTTGATCTTCAATCAACCCCAACCACGATTGAGTTTCATGAAACACTGTACTATACGCGTTATTATAGCTAGCTTTGTTTCGCAATTTAAAAGCTTCTATTCCATTCTTGTAATTAATCATTTTCTCGCCGAAATATTTATATTAATTTTTATCTTGATCGATCTTTTCTTTTTTTCTTTCTTTCTTTCTTTTTTTTTTTTTTTTTAATAGAAGTTTCTTTTCCCCATTTTTATAGGATTCCGAATTTCTCCTCTTTCTTTTTTTTTTTTCTTTTTTATCTCTCATTCGATCAATATTGAAATAAAGTGGAGAGTTTTCGTGTCGGTGCAAGCGAATAAATAAAAATGTTTATAGCTCATTACCGGTCGGAATATCGCTTCTTCGTCTACTTCGTCGAGTACCTTAATGCATCACGTTTGATTGCATGTAGTCGATGGAATGTCCATTTAAGCGACGAATAACGCTCCATTAACCCCGCGATTTCATATCGCTCCAGCTCTCCCTACGTAATTAAATGTAATTAATAATAGGTACAAATAATCGGCTCCATTTTTATCCATCGATTTCCCATTAAAAATTGCGCCGAGCAATTACCACTTTTCTTCAAATTAAACTTTTATATTCAAAAGAAAAAAATAAATAACAACATCACCTATATAACGTTATCTCAAACTAAAAAAAAAAAAAGAAAAACAAAAATAAAAAAAAATCGACCAAACCTCATTTGCAACATCCTAATAAAACGGCGACAACGAAATCCACGTCTCGATATCTCCATCCTCCCTCTCCCCCTCCCTATGGAAGGGAGCAGCAAACAAGAAACAAGAAGAAAGAGAAGGACGGAGAGGTGGAAAAAGCGTAGCGCCTAGGGGGGAAAAGAAAAAAGGAAGAAGAGGGGAGGGAAGAAGAGGGAGATAAGGTAATGAGGGAAAAAAATGTGGCAGAAGTAGGAAGGGAGGGTGGGATCGGAGGGAAGAAAGGGGTTCTTTTCATGCCGCCTCCTCTCGTTGAGGTTTTCCGCAGGAAGAGCACAACCCCCGGTTGCGTGTGACAGCCATTTTAATTCCGAGCCCCCAGGGGGTTCCTGATTTTCATTCCCCATGATGGAACATCAGCCATCCTCCTCCATTCGTCCCCTCTCTCTCTCTCCCTCTCCTCTCCATCGCCTCGATTCCGACCTCTCTTCCTTATGCCCTCTCTCTCTTTCTCTTCCTTCCTCTATCTTGGTCTCCATCGGTTCTCCATTCCCCTCTCTCTCTCTCTCTCTCTCTCTCTCTCCTCGTCTTCGTGTCTTTTCCCATTCCCTCCCCCTCGGTCGGTGGAAAAGCTTTCAGAGGCGTCTACGGGTACGAGGGAGATGAACCGCACGGTGTGTCGGCTATCTCGGCTGTCGCATCGCGAATCGAATAAAAGCCGGCCGGATGGCTGAGGGATGAACCGCGCTCGTTTAATTTCGGCGAAAGAACGGCGGCCACCGCTCTTTCTCTCGCTCGCCCCTCGAAAAACTA
>NW_006263384.1:254165-256441 GCF_000469605.1 Apis dorsata
CGGCCGATCTCGACCTCGACACTTCGATCAACCAAAAAACTCGGGAAATTCTTCCAGACATCTTTCTTTAAGTTTTCAATCGCGTTTGAAAGAAAGTATTCGTTCACGCGAACGAATGATTATTCTTTCCAACCTTTTCGATGAATTCTTTTCTTCGAATTCTTTCTCGATGGAAGAAAATTTAACGTAATTCGATGTATTATGGATGCATTTCGATTCGCTTTGTAATTATTGGGCTTGCTAATGTTTATACATTTATGCATATTTATTAATTATTACTTTTCTCAACAATTTTCATCGTAATAATTTTCTTAATTATGTCGAACACCCTTTTAATACCTATTCAGCAAACACGTATTTATCCTTTTCGCTGAAAGGTATAAGAATTATAAGAATTATATTTAAAAAGAGGAGGAACTGTCAAGTCCTAAGCGTGTTCCAATCTTTCGGAGAGAGAATCTTATCCCATAATAAAACGAGCCATCTAACTAGAAAACTCGTCCCAGCGTAATCCAGCTGTAATATCTAAAATTTCTCCGGGGACACCCGTTAGAGAAGGCCCCCTCGGCGTTGTAACCAAGTCGTGAGGGCAATCTCGCGAAGGGTGCATGCGTGTCGGCCGCGTACCGCTCTCACCCTCTGATTCGCTCCACCTTCGGTTGGCCCCGAGGGGATTGAAATTAAAATGACAATGAGGGCAGATCCGAAGGGAGGCTAAAAACGCGTACCCTTGCCATCGGCCAATCAGCTACGGATCCGTGCTGACGCCATGGCGACCCTTCTCCCCTTTCGCTTTCCTTCCTTTCCCCCTTCTTTCGTTTTTTTTTCTTTCTTTCTTTCTTTCTTTTTTCCCTCCTTTCTTCTTCTCCTTTCCACGCCACGCGGTGAGGGAGGGGGACGCCGTGTGTTCGCACGAAGGAAAGAAGAGGAGGAGGAGAAGGAGGAGGAAAAGGACAGTGGGACGAAATGAAAACGTTTAAACCGGTGACGTTCAGAGATGTTTTCAACCCCTTTCGCGACGATCATTCGAGGGAGACACCACGAGGGAAACAAAATAGACGGGGCTCTTGCGAGGGGATGGAAAACGGAATGCATAATCGGGAGAGGAGGGGGTTGATGGTTGGGGATCGAACAGCGAGCCCTGCGATTAATATTCTAATTACGTTGGGATGAAAGTGTCGTCCAGGGAGAAGGGAAGGGAGTATAGGGAGCACACCCTCGAGGCGGTCGTCGAATTTTTATTTCCTCGTCGATATTATGAAATTAATCGTTTCACGATACGAGTCGTGAAATTTCCATGGAAATAAATCCATCTACTACCTTCTTCTATTTATCGTGCTCGATTTTTGAAGTAAACGCAACAAAAAAGGAATTATTTTTAAAAAGGAAAATACGTGCATATATATGAAAGATTGGCTCGTAAAAAAAAAAATGGAAGGAATCCACGACGAACGTTTTAATTTCCGCCCCATTTTCCATCTTTCAACTATCTCCAATCCGAGATCTCACCCGTTCTCCGCGATCTCTCCACTCCCCCAACCCTCCTCCTTCTTTCTTCCATTTTCCTCCTCTCCTGGCGGATGCGCGCCATGCAAAGTCGTAATTAGTGGCTTCGCGTGTAATTATCGTGGAAAAAAGGGCTCTGAATGCCCATAGTATTCAGCCTGTCGAGGATGAGTCCTTCGCGATGGAATCGCACCAAGCACCCTTGAGACATGCGGTTCTTTCTTCCTTTTTTTTTTTTTTTTTTAATTTTTTTCTTCCTTCCTTCCTCCCTCTCTCTCTCTCTCTCTTTCTCTCTGCCTCTTTCAATTCATGGCTGGCAGGCTGACTGGCTGGTCGGTTCGCTTGTACGCCACCCCCTCCTCCCCCTTTCGTCGCGCAAAGCGATCACGTTTTCGACTGTCATTAGTTTCCATTAGGAGGAGCGGGACCGGCTCCATTTAGTCGGTCGCCATTTGCTACGTTCGACGTTCCTGTCGTTTCCTTCCTGCCTAATCTCCGGCCCCGATCGAAGGGATTTGTTTGTTTTTCTTTATGCAATCGACCATCCTTTTTCCTCCTCCTTTCCCCTCTTTTTTTTTTTTTTTTTTTTTTAATTAATCCGAACCACGATGGAAAATTGAAAGAGGGAAAAATTCTGATGAAAATCTTTTTCTCCGTTTCACTCCCCGTAATCCATGCTCTTTGGTATCGCGGAATCTCGTATCTCCCTTTCCACGAATCAAACCCTATTATATATATATATATATATTCGAAAAAATACTTTTTTTTTT
>NW_006263384.1:256497-257072 GCF_000469605.1 Apis dorsata
ACCTTTCCTTGGTCCATTTTATCGATATTAAAAATCAAGATTCTTCGTAAAATTAATATGATCGTTACGGGATATTGAAATATTACAAATATCTCTCTTCTCATTGTCCCGTCGAGACGAGGGGGAGGAATTAATAATGCACACAAGTACAGAAGTCATCTATGCGACGAGCATAAGTACTAAGGGCATTTACGTTCCAAGCCGTCCACGGAACCCGATGGCAACCCCCGAGTAACGACGACGATGACGGCTATGGTGTACGATGGATGGATGGGGAGGGGGGGGGGGGGGAGGGTTTCGGCCGCGGGGGTTTCGAGGGCTCTACGGTCCGCTTTCGATTCATTGTACAATAATATGACGGAAATGTCAGTCAATTAATAAGCATACCGAAGCTGACTAATTTCCGCCTTTGTTCGTTCCACGGACCGGGATGGATGAATAAGTGGCCATTATGCGGCTTTTATGATTGGTCAGATCCGTATCACGACAGCCGGTTCCGCTTTTATAAACCAGCGCGCGGCACGTCGAAACTTCTCTCTTGCGGCGAACCTTTTTAACCGCGTGCACGTGCCGGC
>NW_006263384.1:257112-258907 GCF_000469605.1 Apis dorsata
AATGTAGTATTATCGTTCTCTTCCCTCTCGTTTCTTCTTTTTTTTCCTCTGCATATTTCTTTCTTTTTCTTTTTCTTTCTTGCCATTCTTGTTTTCGTCTTCTTCTTCTTCTTCTTCTTCTTCGTTATCGCCGCCTCCACCTTCTCTTTCTCTTCTTCATCCCGATTTTGAATTATTATTAGGAAAGATTCGTTCGCAAAATGATTGTAATGATATCTTAATCACGTTTAAATTTATCTCTTATGTATCGAGATTCCTCGTGGGATTTATCGATTATTCGAAATTTTTTAGATAACTTGAGATTGATTTTAGGAGATGGAAATGTGTTATAGATAACTGGAAATTTTAACGTGATTACGACTTGATTATGACGTTCGATAATACATTGAATGTCGGATGGAATCCATTCGATTATAACTTGGAATATATCCTCGCATCCCTCGAACGTTTCGCGTCGTTATAAGTTACAACTAATGCTTGTTGTGTACTCCATTCCTTGGTAGAGTGCATAGTAATTCCAATTTGGATTCCAACTTTTTTTCCTTCCCTTTCTTTCGTATTATCAAAATGTACAAAATGTACGCGAAACATGCGAAATATGCATTTGAAATAAACCTTTTATATTTATCTTCCATTTCGAGCTATGAATTTGTATAAACATCCTCACGATAATTTCGGTTACGGTTAAGTAAATAAACATGGGATATTAATTAAAAAATTATCAGTCATTCGAAAATATAATTAAAGGGAATCAAAATGCGATTCGTTTCGCGTTAGAGACGGTGGAAAAAAAATTTCGGTAGGTTTATTTGTAATTTTTTTTTTTTTTTTTTTTTTTATGTAAAATAAAAAGATTACAGGAGCGTTGCACCCAGAGCATAAACGATAACAAGACCGGCGGCGTGCTGGGGCAGGGATTATCTCTCGTTTTTCCGCTTTTCCACCCTCGTTTATTTCGCCGACGAACGAGCGGAATAAGAGCGCGGGCTAGCAATTACTCCATTTTTTGTTTCCCTTGACCTTCGCGGAAATTAAGCCGCCACGGCGAAAAATAATTCGTCGACGGGCAAACATTTCCGCCCTGACGATTTTTCCCTCGGTCCCCGTGTTTATTCTCTTTACAGTAATTAAATGTTTGCTCCTGAAATCCACCAGTTTCGCCGAAACTGAACCGTGTCGTGGCGCGATTAGTCGAATTAAAGGGGCCGCGAAAGCGAAGCGTCGAATCATCCCCTCGACGTTTCGGTCTCCTAGAATGAAAGAATGCGTGCTTAAATTTCATCCTTTTTAAAATCTGCCCGAGTTTAATTGGCCAAGATTTCTTTTTTTAAATGTAAAATGTGATTCCACTAAGAAAATACAATTCGAATTATTCAACTTCTTTTAACTCTATCTAGTAGTTCTGACGTATCTTCCTGTTTCGTGTCCTCCATATACGCGTGATCCTCCAATTGCACTGTATTTTTCAATTACGAATCTTATAAATTCTTTAATTTTTCTCTATTTTTTATTAAGATAGTAATATGAAACCTCTTCACTTGTCTCCTGTACGTTATATGAATCCAGAGAAGTAATTTTCACCTCTTTTCCTTACTTTTTGTGAATACCAAGGAATAATCAAGATTCCAAAAACCACCGCCATCTTTCCAATCCTTAAAACGAAATTTTAAAACAGCTAGCAAAAATCTGTTCGAAAGGAAGCGAAAGAATCCCTTATCCCTTATCGACTCCGCCATCCTCTTCCTTCAAAGAGTGTCTCGCCTCTGCCGGCGAAAGGGTTGCGAGATGGCGGCGG
>NW_006263384.1:258956-263727 GCF_000469605.1 Apis dorsata
GGCTGCTCGATTCTTGGAACGGTCAGGCAATTACGCGGGCCCTCGAATGACGATGACGTCGCGTTATTCCGCTGACGCGACCGGTCTTGCGCCTCTTGCTTATCTTCGCTCAAGGGATGGGTTTCGGGTGGTTGCGCAGGGGCGGTGGGCGAAGATATAAAAGGGAGAGGGCGTGGCGGGGTGCAGCTGCGCCACGTATCAGCCACCTATATCCTTGGCCGGCTTATATTGCCAGGGGGGATAATAGCGCGAGGGCGGCGGGAACGGTTTCATTACACGGCTTCCCGAGGTATAATATTCTCGGATATCTCGCTAGCCGCCCCCGCGGGCTTGAAATTCCGACCCTCCACCGTCAGCGCGTCACCGTCGGCCCCCCTTCTTCCAGGAGATCCCCCACAACCCCTTCCCCGAACGATGGAGGAAATTGTAGACGCGTCTACGCGGGGAGGCTCGATCACGGAAAATGGCCGATTCCTGAGCGCGATTTAATAAAGGGATTTTTCTTTTTCTTCTTTTTTTTTGGGCAGATCTTCTTCGACAGTGGAACAGTCTTTTGTTTTTATTCGATTTTATATAATTTTAGATTTTTAAACTTTAGGTGGAAGAATGAATCTTTTGATTATAGAGAGTCGTTTCTTTGGAATTATTGGTTTTTTTTTTAATTTCATTGAGATTTTTTTGGCGATATGATCTTGATCTTGCGTTCAATTTTACTGGAGTCTGAAATCTTTTTGAGGTTTTTAAAAATTGTATGCATAAATTTGTAGATGAATGAAACTTTGAAGATTTAGATGAATTTTGGATGAAACGATTATTTTTTGTGAAATTTGAGTTGTGAAATGATGGCGTATTTATGATTATAACAGTTGCTTGATTCTTTAATTCTTTTCTCTTTTAATCCTTCTCTTTATATGATGAATAATATAAATATTATAAAATTGAAGAAATTCTTGGAAATTTATTCGAAAAAAGATATTTAAAAAATGAAATGTCGTCATCTTGAAGATTCCATAATAATAATAAATTTTGAATTGGAACATAAATCCAAAGAGTGATCGTTGTATCCATGAAGAAGTAGAGGAAACAAAGATACTTCTTTTTTTAGCAAATTTCACGTAGACGTTCTCTCTCTCTTCCTCGAAAAAGAGAGAATATTTTGAAATTACAAATATTTCTCCGTGATGTTAATGAGATTATTTATTAAACTTTGTTTTTGTTTTTGTTTTTCATTAATTTCCCTTTCAACGGGATCGCGTATTTCGATCGAGAGAGAACGGATGAATATCGAATGCAGTTTCGAAGTCGCGTGCACGCAATTAATTCCAACGAAATTGTCAAAACTGATTAACACTCGACTCCGATTACAAATTCATCAGAAATTAACGATGGCCCGAGCCGGTCCGCGTGGCAGTTAATAAAACCATTACCGATAATTCAGCTTAACCAATTTAAAAGGCGAATCATTAAAATGATTTACGACTCGACACTCTGAAAATCTTTTCAATTAGAATCCAAATAAAAGCTTCTTGCTTTTTTTTTCCTTCTTTTTTTTTTTTTTTTTTCGTTCGACGAGCATCCCAACTACCCTCCATCGAACTCTTCATCCCTGCACAACTTCCATATTCATCATTCGAAATCACCGGAACGGTGCATCAATAATCTCCCACAGTCAATTCCATCCTGTCAACCCCTCCTCCACCCCCATCCCGAAACAACCCTTTCGCTCAATCCTCCCTCTACAAAAAAAAAAAGAACAAACCATATATATATATATATATATCTGTACCCCTCGCATACGGGATCAACAAAACAAAACAAAAAATCAATCTGCACCACTCCACAACGCACAAAACGTGACACAAAAGGAGCGCGCAAAAATCAAGGAATCCGAACCACTCGTACTACCCTTTCGATACTCAATGGAGATCTCGCCATCTCGCGATCTCTACCCTCCATACGGCTCTTCGATCGAACGAAAAGATGAGGAAAATAAAAAGAAGGGGAAGAAAAAGGAAATGTAACGTATTCTCCGATCGTGCCCTCGAAAATTAGGCCAGCTTCTCCTCCGAGGAGGGAGGAAAAAATAAAATTGTCCTCCTCTCCCGTGAGGAGGAGATCAAACGACGAGATCACAAAGAGGCGAGAGTGGGCGAGAAATTCTTGTGAAAGAAGAAGAAGAAGTCTCACGAGTGCTCGGCCGGTAAAAAAGGGCGAAAAGAAGAGAGAGAGAGATATATATATATAGAAAGCGAGTTGCAAGAGAGAGAGAGAGAGATCGTGTGCAGAAGCTTTTCCCCGGTACATTGGTCGGCGGCCTTTGATGATCCCATGCGCTATTACAATGCGCGATCGTGCTCGTGCGCATTGCGATTAGTGTTTTTAATGCGCACATTGTATAAAGAGAAGGGCCCCCGGTATCAGATGCGAGGTGGCCCACCGGGGACCAGTTATTAGGCCCTCTGACAGGCCCATAATCCGGTCGGCTCTCGTAACGAAAAATATAATGCCCATTAGTGGGAGATCTTTTCAGAGGTTTGCCCTGTGTGTATGCCCCCTGCCCCTGGGATATTTTCTTTTTCCTCCTCCTACTCGCCGCCTCAATTCCCTTCCCCTCCCCGTTCATCTCTGTCCCTTTTCTTCCTCCTGCCTTGCCTAGGCCGAGGCCCCCCGACATTCGCTCTCTCGCTTCGTCTCTCCACTCTGCTACCCTTTGCTGCCGGCTTTCGCCGATCTTTACAGTCGATGCGTGGCTACACGGGGTGCTACCGGAACACGCGTCCTAACTTTCGAATGCCTTCGACCGATCCTTATCTGCGCCTCGCTCGTTCGATCTTCCTCCTTTTCGAATTCGTTCAGGCTATACTTGTATATTCGTACATGGAAAATGGAAAGTGGACGAATGCTCGAAGTAAACTCATATGTTTCGTGAACTGGTTTCGTATGACAATTCGAATCGTGGACAAAGAATATCCTTGGAAATTTTTAATTTTACCTTCTTAAGGGAATATCCTCTAATTTTTCCTTGTATCCATTTCTTCTATATTGTTTTTATTTGTAATTCAGGCTAAATCCTGCCTTTTTTTTAATAGCTAAAAATTCTGAGGATCGTAAATGATAGAATCAAAATTTTCATTTATTCAAAATTATAGTGAAATATTATCCGACACATCAGGTGTTTGAATTCTGAGTTTATAAATTGGGGAAATTATATCATGACTTCTCGAATCACATCATAACTATTTAATTGATTGATTGATTTTTTTTTAATGTTCCAGCCGAGATAGACAAGAAGGCAAACAAATTGGAAAATGCCGGTACCCGATACGAGGATCTTCCACGTAAGTTAATCATACTCGAAAATATCGTAACAATTCGGGATGGTTTCCTTCAGAACGGATGCAGCCACCGTCTTCCAGCCTCTTGCCTCCATTGTGCCAGGTCGATACCAGAACAGTGAATATTACGTAACATATTCCGGCTCGTTCAGCCATGAAAATCCCCGACGGTTATTATATTTAATAGAGCCCACTCGATTTTGCAACATCTGCTTTTTTCCCTGTGTGTCGGTCCCCAACAACACGTGGTGGCCTCTTCCTTCGAAAAAGAAATTTCTCATCGATTACATCGAACGAAAAACAGAAACCTGTTTCTCTCTCGAAGTTCTTTCGTTGCCTCGTGAATTTCAACCCCCTTTTCGAAGGATAGAACCTTCTTCCATACATACATAGTTACATCTCTTCTTGATATATATACCTTGCTCGAAGAGGAAATCGAGGGGGGAAAAAATGGAAGAAACTTTAAATTAAACGCGAATGAAGGAAATTTTATAGATCGTGCAATGAAAATGTAAGTATTCCTCGAGCGTTTAATTATAGAAATATGTATCCTTGATTCTCTGCATGGAGTTAACTTTGCACGTCAAATCGACATTTGATGAAATGTGACGATTTGCAATTTCTCTCTCTTCTAATATATTATACCTATATATTTCTCCACAATAAAGGAAAAATTCGTGGTAATATTAATTTCTCTATAAGTGGTATTTTCAATGATGAATCATTGGACGTAAAAACAATTTTAATGGAGAATAAACCGCGTGTAATCAAGATTGTTTGTACGGTTATCGTTGGAACGATAATGTATGGTGGGTATGGATCGAAGATAGCACGGGACCGGAATCATATAATTTTATTGTTAAATTAGAATGTTAAGTGATGTTGATGAACGGAACGACACATATGTAATGAATGTCATACCGCGGTTATTAATTCCGCCGATAATACGTAACGCATATTAATGTACCGAATTCAATTGTAGTTTCATTTCAACGGTTACAAATGCTAATGATGATTGTTAATTATAACACGAATTGCAAATCGAACATCCTAAGGGGACGTAGCGAGTACAAACAAATTACTAATGCGATCGTTTGATGCCGTTACCCCCTCCCCTCCCCCAAATTTGTTAAAAACAATCCCCATTACGAACGATACAAGCAGGATTATTAATTAATACAGTCAAACCGATTCGATTAATACATACCTGATCCCCCCGGCTGATACTACCATCCTATATGTCCAGTAATATTTTTAATTTCCTTCCCCGTTTAGTCATGACTAAATTACCAAAATTACCAAAAAGTGTATATATATATACATATATATATATCAAATTTCATCTGTCTCATCCTCTCACGTGTCTTCGTAAAATCTGAGAATTGGAAAAAAAAAAAAAAGAGGGAAGGAATTATATTTGCACTTTCACTCCTTCC
>NW_006263384.1:263951-264676 GCF_000469605.1 Apis dorsata
TGGTTGAGACGCATCGAACACGGCGCGTGGAACACGGTGCGCGCGTACCAGTAGCGAACGAACGCACAGTGTGCGTGGAAACGTTTGATGGGGTGAGTAATGTCGGGAAATGCAGCTAACGAAGTTTACGAAGACACTTAACGGAATTACGCCCTCGCCAGCAATGGCCTCTGCGAGCGAGTGCTGCTCTCCCTCCCCCCTGCCTGTGAATTCTCTTCCCTTACTCTCTCGCTCTCTCTCTCTTTCGAGCCGTTTCCTTTTCTGGTGGCAGGGGATCGTCGCGTTAATTACCGCGAGCGGAGGCAAGAAGCCGGGGAAAATCGCGGCGAGAGAGCGCATCATCGTTCTCGTGAATATAGTCGAGGGTGGGCGAGTGGGTGGATGGGTGGGTTAGTGGCTGGCGAAAGGTCGTGGAAGAAAAAGCAGCTGCTAGAAACTNGTAGTAGTAGTACCGCGGGTTGGGATCATCAGCGATTTTTCCAATTCTTTATACTCGCCTCTTCTTCTTCTTCTTCTTCTTCTTTCTTCGATGCTGTCCGATGCTTCCCTTGTTTGTTCCCTCCTCTTCTATGGTTTTCGTTCCTCGTTGGGAAGGAGAGGGGGTGTAATATCGACGAGGAAGATTTCTCTGTCTCTCTTTCCTTTCTCTCTTGGTTCGTCTCATTTTCGCTTAGCTTTGGAAGGCGGTGGTGTTTCCTCTTCCCAGGGAAAAGTAATATCGGCGG